>NC_059269.1:14413628-14468628 GCF_017591435.1 Portunus trituberculatus | reverse complement strand
TGTAACCCAATAATTCCTGCGGCACACCTGCTGACCCGGCACAACACACTGGTGGAGGAGCAACAATGATTCACCAGCGTGTTCCAGCCCCATGATGAGCAGGTTAAGCTGTGAGAACTAAATCTTTGTGAGTGAAATGTTTGTATACAGCAGTCATGCACGCACACCTGAGACACACTTCAGTCTGAGCGTGCACGGATGTGGTTACACTGAAGGCGTGGCTTGAGGAACAAATTGAACAACACACGAGTCATTAATACCAGAAATTACTTAGGATCAGCTTATACGTGTAAAGATTTATAGGTTGGACAGCCGGCACTTTTGTTCCCGTCATTACTTAGCTATGATCTCATGCATGGAAAAATGAAAATTAATCTTCTTTTCCTTAACTCAATTCGTGCTTTTTAGGAGCAATTTTGTCCATGGGTAGTTACATAATACATGCGTAACGTGAACTATAAATAAGAACGTGAAAATAGGAAGATAAAGAAAAAGAAAACGTGTCCTTTCCATTTGAGGAATTAATTCATTCGTGTGAAGAATTTAAGAGTCAACCTTTGGGGTTTAACCAGCCACCATTCCGAGCCAATCGTAATCGTAATAGGGGCACCGCTTCCCATGAGGAGATAAATGCCACCTGAGAAATTTCTGTCATAGGGATAGAAAGGGTTCGATTAAACTTTGCTTATCTGCCCAGCTTTCTGCACCCAAAGTTTGCAATGTCAATATTAACTTTTTTGTTTGATCTTCTCTGAAAATATTCCTAAACTATATCGCCTTCACAACTTCATTTTCTTTCTTTTATTTATTTTTCTTTTGGCTTCTGCAGGATCATTAAAAAGAAAACAAGAAATAAAAACGATACGAGAAATAAACTAATGATGAATCGAGAGAGAGAGAGAGAGAGAGAGAGAGAGAGAGAGAGAGAGAGAGAGAGAGAGAGAGAGAGCAAGCCCATGACGACAAAAGTGAGGAAAAAACGATAACAACAATAGACTAAGGACGAATGGAAATTGAGGCAAACTGGTACAATAAAAGTCAATTATCGAGAGAGAGAGAGAGAGAGAGAGAGAGAGAGAGAGAGAGAGAGAGAGAGAGAGAGAGAGAGAGACTGCGACATTTATCTCACCTCAAAATGTCAGGAAGCAGTAACGAATGGACTACTTTCGCTCCATGATGCTTAAAGATACAAAAGAATCCAGTACATTGTGAGGGACAACTGAAATTCAACTACTTCAAAAATGTGCAGTGGTATTTTCTATTCGGTATTTTCTACAACAAATCTTTGCAGGTTTGACAACGTAATGCCATAATAGGTACATCCTTATACAACTTTTACTTTGAAGCATTTTTGGATTTCTCACAACTTATCTCAGTGTGTGGTATAACTCTCTCTCTCTCTCTCTCTCTCTCTCTCTCTCTCTCGATCTCGAAATGAAAAAAATGGAGGTCGTTCGTCATCTTTTACGAGGATGATGGCGTAAATGTGAGCGATGAGCTGACAGCGTGAGGCGATAACGATGCCAGTGTTGTTTTTGTTGATGTTTCCATAACCTCTCCAATTATTGCATCGTTGTTGATCTTGTTGCTGAGGTTGTAGTTGTTGTGAATGAGAGTGATGTTCTTTGTGCTGTTTATAACGTTGTTTTCTTATACCTTGGATTTCTTATTAGTCTTAGTGTTGTTGCAGTTGTTCCTTGTTGTTTCTAGTGGTGTAGTGGTGGTGGTGGTGGTGGTGGTGGTAGTAGTAGTAGTAGTAGTAGTAGTAGTAGTAGTAGTAGTAGTAGTAGTTGTGGTAGTTGTTATTTCTCTTATTGTTAATATTGTTATTAATATTGGTAGTGCTGGTAGTCCTAATGCTTTTGTTGACTCTTTGATAGTCTTTTTAAGAATTTGATAGGTAGTATCAATGTGTGTGTGTGTGTGTGTGTGTGTGTGTGTGTGTGTGTGTGTGTGTGTGTGTTTATCTATTATATATTTCCTAGTTTATGTAGAACTCATTTTTTTTAAGGAAGTTTATGTATACTGGTGAACCTCTACACTATGTCAGTTTCTTCGTAGATTAGGTTACAAAGACAACTTTTGTTGTCTCCTCTATCTAGAAATTTACTTCGCTTTAGAATTTTTACACAAATTTTTTTTTATCCTTTTTTGCCAAACACCTTCTACGTGTTCTGCAGACTGCATTCAGCCTGCAGCTTTATACAACGTCGTTAAAACTCCGGAGCGCTGGGGCATAGCGGACAGAGGCGGCCTGATGGACTGAATGGTTCGCGGAATTTTTGTGTTTGCAAGACTGAAATTTGGAAGGTGGAGGAAGGACGTGTTAATCTACTCCATATGTCAACAACTGAATGTTTTGCTGTCCAATCAAATCCGAGCCAAAATGTATGATATCTGTGTGGAATGTAGGATTGATGCAACGAAGTGGGCACCTAATCCTGAAAGCTATCTACGGAGAGGGAAGGATGAGAACGATGCCATCATTACGAGCAAGTAAAGTACAAATACAATAATACAGGTTATATGATCTTTGAAGCTTTGTAGACATTCTTCAGCGGCCATTGGTCTTATGCAAAAGAATTAGGAGTTTTAGGAATATCGTTGTGCGTTTAGTATGAAGCAGAACAGATAGTAAACGAAATACACTCGATTTTTGTGAAGTCTTATGGTTATTATAATGTGGCAAGATTACCAATTTGTTTGTTTTCAACATGTATGAAACAGTTTACTCAATATTTTCTTGTCTTTTTCTCACAAATGGAAGCGTGATTTGGTTCACAGACTCATCAAAAGACATAAAGTATATAAAATGTGTCAATAAGCGCTTCCGGGGCAACACTAAATTTGTAGGAAAAAATATGAAAATAATCCTACATATTCCTTATGTTGTAGAAATATGGTCACTTCATAAATCTATGTACAATTTAAGAAAGTAGTAAATGATTAGGAAATACATCATATCAAAACAAGTAAAACTAAAGAACACACATCCAAAATGAGTGATAGGGAAAGATGCAGAATTGCTACTACCATCATCCCCACCATCATCACCACCATCACCACCATCATCACCACCATCACCACCACCATTAGCTCCAAACACTCAATGATCGCTATCACAAATATATTACCGCCACCACCACGTTTACTTCAACCATCACTCCACCACCTCCGAAGCTGCTGCCTCCTCCACCACCTTTTGCCACGAACCCTTCCGCCTTTAAGCACCCGACGCTTTTCACTAGCGGCCTCTTTTTTACGCCACCTCTCGCCACTAATGACTGCCATGCCGTGGAACACGAAGCCAGCCGTCTTTGAGAAAATACTTGCCTTTCTACTTTTGCTCTATATGTAGAAAGTATTAGCAAATATCTCTTATTTTCGGTAGTAGCAAAATGTGTGTGTGTGTGTGTGTGTGTGTGTGTGTGTGTGTGTGTGTTTACGGTATGGCCTATAGCTCATATAAGCATACTTGAAAAGTATATGTGGGAAGCGCTGTTAAGTTTCCTCCCAATAGTGGCTCAGGCAATTTTATTTATAGTGGTACCCATATTAGGGTCCATATCACCACCAAAGCGCATCTTTGGTGTGACCACCTAGAACCTGTGTATCATGGTGACATGTAGGTAACTTTAAACCACTCGACAAATGGCATAGCTTCAAAGAGTTATGTGATGGGATTCGAACCTGCGCGTGGACGTCTGTCCGATCCCACGGTCACCACCTTATCCACTATGTCACCACTTTCCTATGAATAAATAAATAAAATAAATAAATTATATATATATATATATATATATATATATATATATATATATATATATATATATATATATATATATATATATATATATCGTATTGCAGAGCGAGATTAATCTAGGCTTACGGTAATATAATTACGTCCTTCTGATATCTGGCAGGAGATTCTCAAGACCAGAATAGCCTGTCATATCCAGCACGCCATCGCAGTGCTTCAGATCATTAAGGAGGAAAGCCACAGCCACGCTCGACATCCATCTCTGGATCCCTTCCCCAAGATGAACTTCGTAATTTTGTAAATAAATTTTAAACTTTGCGTCTCATCTCACATCTCCACGTATTGAATACCAAATATTCGATGACCTGGTATTTGATTTTGATTCAGTAATCATCGCAAATGTAGTAGTTCATGAAGAAAGTCAATTAGAAATATGACAAACAACGATCAGAGAGAGAGAAAGAGAGAGAGAGAGAGAGAGAGAGAGAGAGAGAGAGAGAGACAGGATATTATTTTCTATTTGTGTGTGTGTGTGTGTTTCACTGTTTGATCTGCTACAGTCTCTGACGATACAGCCAGACGTTACCCTACGGAACGAGCTCAGAGCTCATTATTTCCGATCTTCGGATAGGCCTGAGACCAGGCACACACCACACACCGGGACAACAAGGTCACGGCTCCTCGATTTACATCCCGTACCTACTCACTGTTAGGTGAACAGGAGCTACACGTGAAAAGAGACACACCCAAATATCTCCACCCGGCCGGGGAATCGAACCCCGGTCCTCTGGCTTGTGAAGCCAGCGCTCTAACCACTGAGCTACCGGGCGTGTGTGAGTCGAACGTATGTGGTGAGTGTGTGTGTATGGGTGAGTGTGTGTGTGTATGATTCACCTCGGTCGGCTGCTGGTAACCCAGCCAGTCTTCTCCATTACGGAGCGAGCTCAGAGCTCATAGACCGATCTTCAGGTAGGACTGAGACCACATAACACACTCCACACACCGGGAAAGCGAGGCCACAACCCCTTGAGTTACATCCCGTACCTATTTACTGCTAAGTGAACAGGGGCCACACATTAAGAGACTTCCCATCTGCCTCGCCGCTTACCGGCATTCGAACCCGGCCCTCTCGATTGTGAGTCGAGGGTGTTAACCACTACACTACGCGGTGTGTGTGTGTGTGTGTGTGTGTGTGTGTGTGTGTGTGTGTGTCCTTATTCTATTTGCATGCACGAGCAGCAACAGCACAATAATGTACAGCATCTTTGCCACATTGAGCTCAATCCAAGCAAACATCGCAGCTCGACCACCTCCTCATTCTCCATGTTGACAGTCCCCGTGCAGGAAAGCCTCTCTCGTTGTAATGTTTTGGACGTGTAAACAATAGCTTTCAAATCCCATAAGACTTCTTTTACTGTGGTCTTTCATTTCAAAACATGTGTCTACAGTTGCTTACTCGTTCTTATTTACCTTTTTTCCCCTACTAGCTCTCCTCATATATTTCTCTGCACCTTTCTGGCTTCCTTCCTTCAAAGACGAAACCACAACCTTATTACCAAGTAGTGTTTCCTAATTTCCCTTCCTGAGATTCACAAACAAAGAAAAAAACTCTCCTCCCTTAATCTTCAGGATAAAAAGTAATGGAAACAACGGTATTCTTGACAGATTTTGTGATCATATGGCCTAATATTTTCCTTTTAACATACACAAGTACATACTCATATTAGTGTGAAGCATATGACTTCATTCTAATGGCACTGGTTTCTTTTCTCACAAGATGGAAATACTTTGAGCTGTCTGGATCATATGTATGCGTATGTTAAGATCAATGTTTAGGAACTGAATATACGTGTGTCAAATATGAAGGATACCAAGTGAAACTGTACCTGTTACATGTTAATGTTTACATGACACTGGCAGCTTGTAAAAAAAAAAAAATAATAAGTTTATCTCAGTATAGGCCTAAGGATTAAGGCAATTAAGTGAGAGTTTGTTGTAGTCTGCACCGAACTTTTAATTGCATAGTCAATCGAAAAGCTGCTGCATCTCATTAGCGAAATGGACAAAGAAAACGGAAAAGAGGAAAAGAAAAGATGCGTCCAATGTTCCTCCGGAAAAAAAAAAAGAAACACCGCCTCGGGTAATGTCTATAAAGAGACACTTTGGAAACGTGTGTGTGTGTGTGTGTGAGAGAGAGAGAGAGAGAGAGAGAGAGAGAGAGAGAGAGAGAGAGAGAGAGAGAGAGAGAGAGAGAGAGAGAGAGAGAGAGAGAATATAATAAATAGACAGGCAGATGATATCAATCAATCAATTACAATTATTTGAAGTACATTTTCAGTGAAACATTTGAATAGTAAGCTTCTAGGAATGCAGTTCAGTTCAGGGATAGCTCTGGAAAGCTCCCAAAACCTATGTTTGTTTGCAGTCCATGGGATGAGTGTTTTCCCAGCCTTGGAGTGTAGCGACCCAATGGCGCGCGGCGGCTCTCTCCCCTCCAGAGATAATCCAGAGTGTGGTGGGAGAAGGGAGGCTGTGTGTGTGTGTGTGTGTGTGTGTGTGTGTGTGTGTGTGTGTGTGTGTGTGTGTGAGTGAAGAATAATGACTTTTACGATGAGAAAGTTACAAAAATTCAGTTGAAAGAAAATTATCTCGATGAGTTTTTATCCGAAACTCATGAGCAGCTGCGTTGCTTCACCAAGACAGACGAGCTCACTGCCGCTTCGATGCTTTAATTAATTGCTCTGGGTATTGACAAATTTGATAGATTTACAGTGTGTGTGTGTGTGTGTGTGTGTGTGTGTGTGTGTGTGTGTGTATTCATAGTTGGGTAATATCAGTTAAAAGGAAGCATGGAAAAATTACCTTGATCACCTGAGAAGGCTATTTTATCAATAAGATGCAATAAGTTATACCGGAGTTACTCAAGTAATATATATGATGTTGTCTGTGGGAGCGTACCCCAGTAAAGAAAATTATTATGGTGTTTGAATCATTATAGAAGTGCCTAGATATCGTCTTCTGGAACTTTCGTTTAACGGAAATGTATAATTTAGTGTTTGAGTCACCATACTGCAATGCTTTCTAAATACCACCTGTAGAGCAATAGCCAGTCAGTGTGGCGCATTACGTGGTGCCCTTTCCGGAGTGAGGAAGCAGGCCAGCCCCCACCAGCTGCCGCCGAACAGCATCTCTGAATTATTCACGTCCTTTGGAGATGATTAATGTGGTGCGGCCAGGCAGAGTTAATGGCTGTGGCCCCACTCAGACTCTTCAGGGCCATAAAGGATCGCCGACCAGCTAGGATGGGATACACTGACCTCCGGTAATGTCAGCCTGGAGGATAACTGGTAAATATGGACAACACAACAAAGCGAAGGAAGGCGGCACACGGGGGAGAGAAAAAGACTGGTAGTCCCAGATAACACACTTTCCGTGTCCCCGATAATGAAGTGATACCTGGAATACACCACGCTGCACATTACGGTTGCCCACCATTTTTCACGTCGGTGATTATGAGCTTCAGGCACTTTTCTCATTTCGTCATATTTATAGCCAGCTCCAGCTCCTTTCTGAATACAAAACTGTTTCTAATAATTCGAAGGACGCAATTTCCTTACTGTCTCCAACAAAGATTTATCCATCACAATATCTTTGTCTTAACTATCACTCACAGCCTGCATTTAATCCAGACCGTCTCCCTCTAATTACTAAAGATTTTTTGTAACGGTTTTTATTTCTCAAATCTGTCACTCCGTTTCATGCGTCAAAAAAGGCACTGCGTTACTTTTTCAGTTGTAACCCCTCAGCGCCCTCCGTCAGTTAATTTCTTTAGACTCAACGCGTCAACCATTAGTCTCTTTCACTTCTCTCCCAAGAGCTCACTGGTATCTTAGCTTTACAAAAGTTAGGTTGTTTCTTGCCACCGCGCCTCACTGCCCTCCACTAACTTCCTGGCCTAGAGAACATCAACCTCTCCTGCCACCTAGGTCTACACAGCTATCATCTCTCTCCATTCCTATCCCGCAGCTGTGAAAGCCTTTAATGTTTTGTTCTATAACATTATGGTTCATCCCGTAGCAAGCTTGAGGTCACAGTGGTTATCGACCATGTGTGTTTCACTGTTTGATCTGCTGCAGTCTCTGACGAGACAGCCAGACGTTACCCTACGGAACGAGCTCAGAGCTCATTATTTCCGATCTTCGGATAGGCCTGAGACCAGGCACACACCACACACCGGGACATCAAGGTCACAACTCCTCGATTTACATCCCGTACCTACTCACTGCTAGGTGAACAGGGGCTACACGTGAAAGGAGACACACCCAAATATCTCCACCCGGCCGGGGAATCGAACCCCGGTCCTCTGGCTTGTGAAGCCATCGCTCTAACCACTGAGCTACCGTGTGTGTGTGTGTGTGTGTGTGTGTGTGTGTGTGTGTGTGTGTACAAACAACACATATACGTTTCAATAACGAAAAAGTTTCATAAATAACAACATAAAAAAACAACAAAATAATAATAATGATGATAATTTTAATAATAATAATAATAATAATAATAATAATAATAATAATAACAATAATAACAATAATAATGAAAATCATTATCATCATCATCATCATTATAATTTTGTTGCTATCATTCTTGTCATTACAGTCCTATTACCACTACTGATAACATTAATGCGGACATGATACCTCTGGTGTGCAAAGGCCCCGTAGTCATTAAGCCTTAACTTTCCTTTATAATTTTTCGGGGCTCAGTATACTCTACGGTAGTTATTAACCTCCGGAAACTAATAGAAATGTATGCATGAATAATTTTAATTGCATAGATTGTTCACAGCAGTGAGAGACACTCTCTCTCCCTCCTAGTTATTATTAATTACTAACGCCGCTCCGGAAGCGAGGCTGAAAATATGCATATATATATATATATATATATATATATATATATATATATATATATATATATATATATATATATATATATATATATATAGATAGAGAGAGAGAGAGAGAGAGAGAGAGAGAGAGAGAGAGAGAGAGAGAGAGAGAGAGAGAGAGAGAGAGAGAGAGAGAGAGAGAGAGAGAGAGAGAGAGAGAGAGAGAGAGAAGCAGTAATATCTAGTTGTTCCAATTGACCATCAACATTTAACCACCCTAGTCCTTCCATTATCCGTGAGTTATCCACAGTGATTCCTGGAAAGAGAAAGGTGGACTTACTGAACTTGATTACGCGCATCGTGCCGTAAATCACTCCAAGCACTGCACTGTATCGATATCGGGAGTCCTCATTAGCTACGTGAAAGGACTCCAACAGTACTTTAGAAGCTGAGATCTGAGACATAGCTACAGGAAAGGTCAATACAAGTAGCAATTTGCCGTACTTGTACTGCTACTACAGCTCACTTATTCAAAATGCTAACCTCATGCCACCTGTCAACGTTCAGACTTTACCTAAATATGTAGAGAACGAAATCACACTACAGTTATTCTAGTCACTGGTCCGGACAATAGAATCTGCAACACGGAGAGCGGTACGTCCTTGTCACCAACAATTATCTGTTACTCATGTACGTACATAACACATTTTCGTGAGGCTCGGTATTTGTACGCTGGGTGTTATGAAATAGTAGGTCTGCAGAACATTGCTCCTTCAATTTCAGCAGCTGCGGATAATTTCCTCTCTGCTTACTCTCCCTCCGTCATTATTCAGTGCCACGAAAGCCGTTCTTCCTTTTATCTCACTGAAGCCTCTCTTCCTTTACAGAGCCACACACACACACACACACTCTCACTCTCTCTCTCTCTCTCTCTCTCTCTCTCTCTCTCTCTCTCTCTCTCTCTCTCTGTGTGTGTGTGTGTGTGTGTGTGTGTGTGTGTGTGTGTGTGTGTGTGTGTGTGTGTGTGTGTGTGTGTGTGTGTGTGTGTGTGTGTGTGTGTGTGTGTGTGTGTGTGTGTGTGTGTGTGTGTGTGTGTGTGTGTGTTTGTGTGTGTGTGTCTCCACCACCTCTCTCTCTCTCTCTCTCTCTCTCTCTCTCTCTCTCTCTCTCTCTCTCTCTCTCTCTCTCCCCATCTTTTTTTGCCTTTCTCACGTACCATACTCTCTTCTCTTTAAATATTCTCGTTTTTTTTTTACTTAGAAAATAACTTAATTAAGAGGCGAGGGATATTCTGGTTTGGTTCAATAAAACATTTTGTATTATACCCGATAAACTAAAAACATTAACATAGCAAATATAAGGTGAGAGTCAGTAAACGCACTCGGAATACAGAGTTCCAAGAAATGACAGTTTATAAAAGCTCAAGAGGCGCAGGCATACGTGACCTGTGGAATGCAACCAGCAGACGACGCATTAATGTGAAGTCAATGTATGTGTGAGAAAGCAAGTACTTTAAGAGACTTGGTGCGTGAGGAAGCTTTTAGTACATGAAGTAGTGGAGTCATAGGAACACATTGGAATTAATATTATTATTTTTTTTTTTTTATGACAGCGATCAAACCAAGTCTTTTCATAGTTTTAAGCACCGCAGTGTGGGGGAGGGATTACATAACATGGAGAAGTGACAGGACACAAACCACAATTTTTCTTTCTCATAAGAATGTCTAAAGAGGTTTATTTGAAAGCGGTGATACATTTCCCTCCATTTCATGAACATCAAATCACTCACTCCTGATCTGCCTCCATTAGTGTTACACAATGTGAGTTGTGGGCGCCTACAACACAATGGTGATGAGACCCCCTTAATCATGGTGCTTTACCGCCTGAAGAGACGAATCCCAGGCTTCGTCGCCACCCTCCTCTTCCTTCAACTTGTGCGGGAATGTATTTTCATCAACCCGCCTTACACACTGCACAGTTTAAGTATTGCGCGTGAAGCATTGCCACACAACAAAGTAATGCACGTGAATTCACTTTACTAGACACGCAAATCAACACTTTATTCTTCTCAACAGAACACGTGAAGACATTCCAAGTCAAATAATTCACCAAATACCACTAAAAAATCTTGAATCTCAGCTTTATATATATATATTTTTTTTTTTGTGGAATGCATTGTTAGCTACCTTTTTTTATCCATTCTTTGCTGGAATCTCTGATACATAAAATGAATATATTAATGTTTTTTTGCTGTCTTGTTTAGAAATTTTATTCACAAGATTTCTTAATGATAGAACTGTAAATTGTAAGTCGTGTCGCTACAAGATTATAAATAAGAACAATTATGGTATGAAAAAAAGTAAATAGATAAATAACACACGCACGCACGCACACACACACACACACACACACACACACACACACACACACACACACACACACATTATATTGAGAGAGAGAGAGAGAGAGAGAGAGAGAGAGAGAGAGAGAGAGAGAGAGAGAGAGAGAGAGAGAGAGAGAGAGAGAGAGAGAGAGAGAGAGAGAGAGAGAGAGAGAGAGAGAGAGAGAGAGAGACCTGAGGAAAGATGTAGGAATATGATTTTATTGATATATATTGTCATGTTATATTCTTAGGCAGTGACTTACTGCACGGTTTAATGGATACACAGCACTTGCCACTAAGCTCTGAAAATTTATCATAACTTAATCAAAGGTTTATAGGACGCATGTCGAGGATGATGATTGAGAGGAAGAAAATTAATGTTGCTGTAGTATAAACACGGATTCAAGCAGGTGCAGGTGACGTGTATACAAATGTAAAAGAATCTTGGTGCTATTATGCTCTTGTCATATAAAATCAGTTCAAAGGAATCGTTATGTCTCTTTATGTACTAGGAACCAAAGTAAAAATAAAAAGACAAATTAGGTGGTAAAAAACAACATTACCATGACACGTTTCCATATTCATTCTGGTAACTACTTGGTGATTTTATACAGCTTCAGAAACTTATATGGGAGATCGAAATGGTGAAGACTGTGGCCATTAATCTTTTGACCTCCATACACCCTTCCTAATGTCAATAAATTGAACTAATGGTACACAAATCTCAAGGTAAAAAATGTGTCCCAGTATTGAAGGGGTTAACGGGGAAGTTTTTGTAAGCTTAAAAGAATTACTAAACAAGACTGTACAGGAGTTTAGCCCCGGTGCCCATCCCAAGTCTCCTTGTCGCTGAAATGGCGGGCTATTAAGCCACTACTGCAGCACAAAGAGCCACTGTATCGTACAGGTGACCAAAGTTCCCTCTAGTATGCGTCGTGACACTTAAGACTGGATAAACAGCTGAGTTGGCTGCGTACCGAATGTCCCCTCTTTGTCCAGGATTCCAATTAGAATGTGTGTGTGTGTGTGTGTGTGTGTGTGTGTGTGTGTGTGTGTGTGTGTGTGTGTGTGTGTGTGTGTGTGTGTGTGTGTGTGTGTGTGTGTGTGTGTGTGTGTGTGTGTGTGTGTGTGTGTCTGTGTCTGTGTGTGAACGTGTCCCAGAAGGTAAAACTGGTCGTGGTGGTAGCTTAAGTATCGTACAAAGATAACACAATACTAGAAAGAAATGCTTTAGAGACATTGTTCGTAATAAAATGATGGCGAACATAAAATACTGTCATTCCATAAACTTATAGCAAGCATGTACTGACTAAAAAAAAGGTCATTACATTATGTTTAAAGACTTGTGAAGCAAATCCAAGTTTGCATGATGTCATTGGAGTAAAAGGACAAAGAATGGTTAAGTGTCGCTTTACCCAATATCTCCAGTTAAATGAGACCAATGTGAAGGAGCTTTTTTACTTTGTTCCATTTATCATATTTTTTCATCCGTCATTCTACTTACCAAAAGATATTTACATACATCAGTAATGTTACCTGACAGCTATCAGATATTTCAATGAATTCTCAACAGTTAAGTGACCTTTTTCCTTATATTTATCTGGGTGTTACCAGAAAAGGAAATGAAAAATAAAAGCATTCAAATTGAGTTCGTGATTCTCTCAGGATTAGAATCATGAAAGACTCTATGAATAAAGGTTTCAAAACTCATTCTCATCGAAAACCGTCTCACATGTATACTCAGTAATGACGGTGACTAGCTGTGGTATGACAAACGCGTGATTATAATTAAACTCATTACATGAATTGACAGCAATGAAGGATTCAAATCTTACACCGCAAGATCATGGCAGCTAGCTCCGTGCTTTCAGCTTAAGAGTGTCCGATGAACTCTTTCAGGAAGTTAGGTTAGCAACGCGAAACACACTTCCTGCCTCATGCCTGTCTCCCCCGCAATTTACCCACATTACTAGTAATTATAATGATTAGAGGTGAATGCGAGTGTGTCATTCGTTTCTGTCGTGTGGAGGATTACCTCTTTGTAGGAAGAAGTATAATTCGTATAATTACAAGCTTTCAAGATGTGTTTCGTGTAGAGATGTAAAGGTTGGTGCTCGTTCTCACTTATTGTACATGCACTAGAGAGAGAGAGAGAGAGAGAGAGAGAGAGAGAGAGAGAGAGAGAGAGAGAGAGAGAGAGAGAGAGAGAGAGAGAGAGAGAGAGAGAGAGAGAGAGAGAGAGAGAGAGAGAGAGAGAGAGAGAGAGAGAGAGAGAGAGAGAGAGCTTGCACATAAAGCATTGTCTTGTGTAACAGATATCTCCTAGAAACCTTGATTTACCTAATTAATGGACAGTTATGCGTCATCACCTTGCTCTCGGTGCACCTGTCACATTAGCACATAAGCAAGTTTTTACTTCTTCATTTGTAGTCATTTCTTACTTCATTCATTGTAAAAAAAACTAACTGTTGTAATTTCTGTATGTTTCCTTCAATGTTTTATACAAAGGTGTTGACCCGGGATGATGCGTTTCAATTAATTCGCTGGGATAAATTTTGAAGTATATAATGTGAAGCGCAAAGATCGACATGTGCTTCATAACGCAAGTAGAAATAGTAGGAATAGCTCGAAATATCGGACACATGAAAGAAAACAACAGAAAATAAAAAGAAGTAAAAAAGACTAAAGTAAGAAAGGTCGTCCCTGGTACAGCTGGGCGTCTCACCAGCAACCAATCACCAAACCAGCACAATCATCAAGCTGCGAGAACCAGTATGCACACCTAAGAACATTTTTTTATGATCATTACATTACCTAATTTCCTCTGTTTGTCATTACTCTCTCTCTCTCTCTCTCTCTCTCTCTCTCTCTCTCTCTCTCTCTCTCTCTCTCTCCATAAATATAAAGAAAATTCTGGTAGAGAGAATGAAACACTACGTTCTTCCATAAACTATAAACCACCACTAGCCTGTTTCACCACCTTATTAATTCTTACACTGTGACTTTCACAAGGAATACGTGATATGAAAAAAAAATATGTATTCCTTTTCCCTAGTCTCTCTCTTATTGAATTACACATCTGCGTATTATCAATTAATCTTTTCACCGACTGTTGACCTGCAGCAAACACTGTGCATCATTATTCCTTGTCAATTTATTTGCATTTCAGATTCGGTGCACTTGTACAATATTAAGTGTCCGGTGAAGCCAGAAGGGTACGGCCTTCGTGTGCGTGCGTGTGTGTGTGTGTATGTGTATGTGTGTGTGTGTGTGTGTGTGTGTGTGTGTGTGTGTGTGTGTGTGCTTCTGTGTGTGTGTGTGTGTGTGTGTGTGTGTGTGTGTGTGTGTGTGTGTGTGTGTGTGTGTGTGTGTGTGTGTGTGCGTGCGTGCGCGCGCTATCTGATGTTAGGTTGCTATCGAGGTGAATAGTACACAACCAATTCTACGGAAAATTATGGTGCACATTAACTTTCAATATTATTTTAACATATAATGCAACCAAAGAAGAATGGATCTTGAGTTAATTAGAGTACATTTTACCGCACGTCAGCGATTTCATTACAAAAAAAGAAAAAAGTTCACTTAACAAAAATTCGTTTCAAAGCCATGGCCAATATGCCTGAAAAACTCAAACACTTAAAACGAACCAATCTAGATCAGGACCTGATCCTAATCCTTTTAGCAACAGGGCGCGCTGTTTACAATAACCATTAGCTAATAGCCTTGCATTTTAAATTAAGCACACTATGGAGAATTAATGAATCATTTTCCCATATCTGGACCATGGTAAACATTTAGTATAATAGTAAAAGAAAAAATTAAGCCAGAGTACATAATTATAGTATGAGTATGTGTGTGTGTGTGTGTGTGTGTGTGTATGTGTGTGTGTGTGTGTGTGTGTGTGTGTGTGTGTGTGTGTGTGTGTGTTTGTGTGGGAGGGAATCCAAGGGCTATGAAACTACGCATTTTTTTTTTTTTTTTTTTTTTGCATGGTGTCCACGAACAAAAGGAAATACTACTGTCGCAAACTTAACCTGTACAACCTACTAAAGATAGAACGACCACAGGCAGGACGCGATTTTCAGTAACGGGGGATACCTGCACAACGGTGTAAAGCACAACGGTGTAAATATCAGAAAAAAAACAAAATGGGTGCAGGGTTCCACAACGAAAACTGCACTTCATGGACATGTTCTAACACGTGATGCCGTGACCTAAAATCTCACGCCACTCTAGAACGAAATTTTTGCATCTTCACAGTGATAATATCTGTCTGTGTGTGTGTGTGTGTGTGTGTGTGTGTGTGTGTGTGTGTGTGTGTGTGTGTGTGTGTGTTAAAGGTTTTGATGGTCGATTGCCCTCTTTCTCCAAACTCACTCTCTCTCTCTCTCTCTCTCTCTCTCTCTCTCTCTCTCTCTCTCCCTCTGAGTGACGGCTGGCTGTAGAGGCTAGTGCCGTCCACCACAGATCTCTGACTCCATCGATAAAAAAGGCAAAAAATAGGCAGGGTTTAATGATTTTGATGCTACTGAAATCAAATATTTCAACATGTAGTACACTGTAATTTTTCGCATCTATTTTTTGTCCCCTTCCGTGAGACGTGTAGAAGGAGGTTTTTCACTCCGTTTGTATTACATGAATTCGATAGCAAGGAGCATGTCACGTGAGTATATGATTTTTGAGCCTACCAATTATTATTTCTGATGAAAAAAAAAAATACGTGAGTCTGACAGCATATAGTTGGATATTAATAAACGATAGAGAGAGAGAGAGAGAGAGAGAGAGAGAGAGAGAGAGAGAGAGAGAGAGAGAGAGAGAGAGAGAGAGAGAGAGAGAGAGAGAGAGAGAGAGAGAGTCCATACTGCTTTTCAAACACATAACCTAATTATTGACGGGATCCTGAAAAACTTTATCCACACACACACACACACACAGACACACACACACTGCTCCATACTGCTCCACTCTGCCCGGTCGGTGCGGAACACTGGCCACACGCTCGTAACAGCCTAAGCAGTAAGCCACCAATCAAGACATATGACATAAAACTATTGTTAGGTATTGAGTCGTTATCCGGAAAATGATAGTTATGAGCTTCAATATGTGGAAATTTTTGCTGAACATAGTGTGTGCTGATACATGCGAGCTATATGCAGGTTAAGAATTGGTTACAAAATTTTTCACTTCCCTCCTTCTACTAATATTGTGTAAAAAAGAAATACATACAAAATAGTAGATATCAGTTGCCAGTAATCTTGTCCCAAAACTCCCCTAAACAGAGGATCACAGCGGGGCTCCAGGACTCAGTCACCAATTCTTTTTTCATTTAATTTAATTTAGTATTTCTCTAAACCTTACTTATACCTATTTATTGTACCATAAACGGTGCTCATCACATGTTTCTAGTAGTGTATTTCAGGAAGGAGATGCTTAACCTAACACACACACACACACACACACACACACACACACACACACACACACACACAGACACAACATCTGTATAGGTCTTAAATCAATTAACAATACTGGCTTCGTCGTCCATGAATTGGTGAAGTCCTCCATGAACTCTGCTCATTTTCTTTTTAATTAAACACGCACTTGGTCTGCTGCTGATGACGTTTCACACTGCTTCAGAATCATTGTAACTGCTACCTCATCTTTTCTTCTACGAAATCTAGAAGCAGCAGTTTAACCGCAAAAATACTTTCAATATGAACAACCATTACGCCTAAAGCTGTCACTCACCACCACCTACAAAGTTGTTATATCACCGTCTCCACTATCATCATATCCTCATCCAACACACATTCATCATTCCACCACCATAATAATAAAAATAACTATTAGGCTACCATTGTAAACAGCAACTTTATGAACTGCTACTACCACTGCAACCACAACCGAAGACTGACTAACAGTAGGCCTACTTGTATAGTTCTAGTAGGTGAGTACCTACTAGAACAAACACATTTAAAAAAAATTAATGATCGTTTAAATGTAAATGTCCCATGTGTCCTAAGATTAACAGACAGAGATTACAGATATGACCTTTACCAACATTGGATTATAATGAAAAAAGACATTCACTTACTGTGGCTGATGGCTAAGAAACCAATCAGTGCATCGAAGAAAAGCAGGCTACTGACGGCACTCCTCTTCTTGCATCCAAAGTTACACTTCTTAAAACTTGATTGTTCAGGGACGAACACTCACTCACATGAAACATAACACATACTTATGCCACGGGACAAGCTGACGGAAGAAGAGTTACTAGAGTTCCTCCTGCGAAGCTCACCCTGCAGGAACGCTGTGATTGGCTGTGGCTGCGACGATCCTCATTGGTGGGTGGATCTGCTGCCTCTCGTCTTTGGATGAAGGTGTGCGAGAATTGCACGTAAAGCATGAAGGGAAGTGCCGCTTTGCATTATTCTTTTCTTCATGATGTAAGTACCATTGCATGTAAGGGAGTAAACATACAACACACTGTGTATGCCACACATATATTTTTTTTGTTTTGTCTTGTGAGCAATTTTACACACTTATTGACAACATCACAGCTCATAACCTTACTGGGCGCCTTCTCATCCAGAATCATACAACCACGGAACACAAGGCTAATATGCTTGACACAGATAATGATCTTGTAAATTTTTACACGGAATATTTGAGAAGTACTGGAAGATCGTTTATTTGACATACAAAAGAAAGCTAACGCTTCTAAAATCTAAATAAATCTATAGTACCCTGGCAACTCAGCCTCTCAAGGCATTACGCAATTAACAACTCACACCTTGGTGACTGAGAACTGGTTTTTACCGCTGAGCGGTGCTGTCCTTTTGTCCTTCCACAGTAGCAAAACCCGAACAATACTGTTTTAAAAATAATACCCCTTTTGTGGGAGACCTATCTGCCAAGCTGTAAAATAAAGACACTTGCTATATTCATGGCAAAAACGATGACAAGGAGAGGGGGATCCAGCTCCACAGATATGCCTTTCATTACAGTTCAAGTGGTGCGTTTTCTCTCATCATGCTGGTTCTTATTTGCTTCATCGCTCAACACAACCACGATAATCACAAATCAAGAATTAATATAAATTAAATTCCGATAGAGATATTTCAAATAGTAAACGAATTAACGTTTTTGACAAATTACACTCGTGCTTGCATTACAGAAAGCTATTATAGCAATAGAAATGAGACCCACAAATACAATACATTACATGAACATAAGTAATTAAGAATATTGATAATTGCAGAGACGAGAGGAAACAGGTATGGTCATATATAATTGGATTAGTTAGCTAACTGTGGAAACGAGAGAAAGCAAGTGTTATCGTAAATGAGTAGCTAACGAAAAGTTATTTGTTTAGATTACAACTATCTTGTAACAGTTCGCTGGTTTATGTTCACACTAATCAAAACTGGTACTCCTTACAGAAACACTTGCATTGTCTTCTTGGGCTAAATTTAAAGATTTGTTTTAAATATTTCGGAATGATTTCATATTACAATGGTATTGAATTCACATCCATACACTAGTCATTTGACACGGCATGAAAAAGTGTTACAATGAGAGCCTTTGCCATTGATATTTAAAATCAGTTGAAGGAATTTATATTCGAAATCTTAAGCTAATTTTTGTGATATAGCTGTATAATTATAGAATAAGTGACATCCCGTCTTTGTAGAATCTGAAAGGACCACGCGTTTGTGCGAGCGTGTGTGAAATTTTCTTTACATAATTCCTATCTCACAGAAAGAAAAAAATACACAGGACAGCAGAGAGAGAGAGAGAGAGAGAGAGAGAGAGAGAGAGAGAGAGAGAGAGAGAGAGAGAGAGAGAGAGAGAATGTTAAATTTTTATGCAAAGGAATATCTTTCTGGATTTCTGGTTGTGAACAAAAATAATGGGAAGGAAAATTCCCTACCGGCATTCCATGAAATATCAAGCTACAGAGTCCAGTCCCTTCTGAGTGATATTTAAAACACATACAAAGTAATCATGATATTAGGTCGTAGTTAATCTAGATTAAATGAAATAAATCGGAATACTCCTTCTTTCTTTCCTTGATTCCACTTACCTTGTCAAATCTTGTAAGGTCCTGCACATGTTCGTAATACTAGTGCAGATTATCTTTCACAATTCATACCATAAAAAACACGCGTAACTCCACTTTTCTCAATTTTCTTATATATTAGAAATGTCAACAACTTTCAGGAAATTTGACTAGCTGTGCACTAGTTACTGTCGGAAACAGTTTTGTTGAAGAGGGAATTGTTGAGCTGTTTTGCGTCATTGAGGTCTCTCACGATGAGTAGACAGTGAATGCACTTGAGGCATTGCGTGGAGAGAGAAAATGAGAGAGGGAATAAAAACAAACTTCAGAATAATGAGAAGAAAAGAGAACGAAGAAAAAAAACTTGGCACATTAGAAAAAAAAATGGCTTCGATAATAAAATGAATATTTAGAAATTTAAGTAAAAGGAATGAATGAAGAAAGGACATCTTGTCTTTATGCAATTAAAGAAAAAGTAAAATATATTCTTATGATTTTGTTAACATACGACCGGATACCCTATTTGTTACGTCACATTATGTGTTGAAGTCGCCGTGACTTCAATGTCACTTCTTGAGGCTCTACATGGTCGCAAATTTGGAATTTTGGCGAAAATGACCTTGTAGTCAGTGGTGTGGAATTAAAACATTTTACTTCAGACCTCGCTGACAGGTGACATAGTGAGGCTGAGAAATACCGTAGATACTGTACATACATTCCCACGTCGCGCCACATTGATAACGTCAGGTAGTTCCACGGATGACCGTCATGGCGACGCCTCCTCTTTCTCTGCTTCTCTCATGGTGTCAATAGATCCACAGCTAATATTGGACGGCACCAAAGTATCAATATACTGCAGCATTCTCATGCAACAAACGTATGCATTTTTTACTTAAGGAGAAAAAATAACGTCTCGGTAGCCAGATGTATAATGGCAAATGCACCTGCCCCCCCCCTCTCTCTCTCTCTCTCTCTCTCTCTCTCTCTCTCTCTCTCTCTCTCTCTCTGTGCAACAAACAAAATCAGTATTCGCCATCCCTCTCGTCAAGACACTAAAGCGAAACAACAAGTATGTGTAACCGTAACTTTCTGTGATACTTATCTGATTTACGTCACGCTGTACAGTATCTACATAATATAAGACAGCCATAAATGAAAACGATCAAAATTAATATCTAAGGCAAAGCGTCAAACGTGGGTGGCTCATCAATGGTGCATTAATGGTGATGGTGATGGTGGTGGCGGTATTGGTAGTGGTGGTGGTGGTGATTATGATGAAATAAATGATGACAATGACTTATAACAATGTACATTTTTTGTCGTGGTGGTGGTGATGATAATGATGATGATGATGACAATGAGAATGATGATGATGATGATGATGATGATGATGATGATGATGATGATGATGATAGTGATTGTTGTGGTGATGACGTTGGTAGTGGTGGCGATCGAAAAGAAACTATGTATTGAAATCTACTGGACTGTGATGAATTAATAATAATAATGATAATGATAATAATAATAATAATAATAATAATAATAATAAAATAACAAGGTCAAGAAGAAGAAGAAGAAGAAGAAGGAGGAGGAGGAGGAGGAGGAGAAGGAGGAAAAGAATAAAAAGAAAAGAGGAAGAAAACCATTAAAAATTAAAAGGCGAAGAATAATAACATTATAAATATCAACAGTAACAACAACAATAACAAATAAGAAAATCAAACATTAATTCTTTTCCATATCTCTTCTCAAATAAACTGGAAATGAAAAGAAATAGTCTAAGTCTTCTCTACCTCCATGACAACATTTCTCCCTTTCGGCAACCACACACAGGAGATAAGGTGTCAGGTGAGAGGGGTGTAGTGTCCCAAGCGGCTCCGTCACAGTCACAACACACAGCTGCTCAATACACCCGACGCTAAGTCACAATGGGGACAGCGCTAATGTTATCTCTAATATTTTGTTGCTCTCTCCATGCATATTTTTTTTCTCCCTCGTGTGTGTGTGTGTGTGTGTGTGTGTGTGTGTGTGTGTGTGTGTGTGTGTGTGTGTGTGTGTGTGTGTGTGTGTGTGTGAATTAACAACGTGGAAAAAAATATCTAAAAACTTTGACCATAAATCAACAACAAATCGGTAGAAATAAAGATCAAACATGGCAAGTGTGAGGTGAAAAATTATACACCACTTGAAAATACAGACCAGAAACACCGTGAAGATACTCAATGCATGTCACTGTGTATACAAGTTCACCATTTTCTTTGAGCTGCATCAGTTGGGGCCGCGGTACTGCTGCCACCAGGGGAAGGGAAGCACGTAAACCTCAGTAAGGGCCAGTAGAATCATTTGAATCACAGAAAATCATTGCTCAAAAATAGATAAAAAAAAAAAAAATGACAGAGCAAGAGCGAAAATGTTAAGGAGTCTTTACGTATAAAGGTCTCCAATGCGCAGAACACTGCAGAATTTATTAAGAGAAAATCACTAAATTGTTAGTCTTGTATTATTGTTCATATCATTTTCATTATTCCTGTTGTGGTTGACCAATAGGAAATTGTCTCGTATTTTCAATATCGTGAACACAACCTTTGTTATTATATCTAATCATATTCATAAAGCGGTCTTAACGTGGTGGTTGATTGTGATTGAATAATTTCAAGTAATCGTCTCTAATTTCTAATAAAAATAAAATATTGATTGTCTTAAAACAGATATTCATTTTTTATTTCACGTAACTATAGTCAACGTAAAGTCATTTTACTTATGTTTTATCAATGGTACAACTAGATTTGAGAATATTTCAAGGAAAGAAAAAAAAATTATATACGAGTGTATATATATATATATATATATATATATATATATATATATATATATATATATATATATATATATATATATATATATATATATATATATATATATATATATATGCATCACTATGCAGTGACGCCGAAATTATAATATAACAAAGTACAGCACAGGCCATCCCAGTCCTTGACAATAGTTAGTCTCCCTTCTATGTAAAATGCGGGAACACGGAAATGTTATCTATCAGAAACTACCTACTGAATGTTGATTTTTGGAATGGTTCGTCTAATGTTCACTAAGCTCTATAATTTTTTGTTATATATCAGTTTTGTCTATAGTATATTGAAAAAAAATTCCATATAAAATATAAAATCCACGTCTGTCACACAGTGACAAGATTCGCATATAAAATAGTTTCAGTATCTTTATATAATTTACCTTAATTGTTATTGGTTATTACTTGGCTAATTTGGGCCCGATTTACACTGCACTTTCTCGTCTGGAGCTGGGACTCTCGGGGTCCTCAGGTATTCTGGCCAAACATGCCATTCCAGATGCCCCCGTGTGCTTCCCTTGCCCATCTCCCACGAACATAAGAGGAACGGGGAGCTCCTCGGCGGGTGCCGGGGCGGGAGGTGTCCCGCTGTCGCCTACAACCTCCATGTCGGCGTTGTCACACATCTACAGGAAACCAAGACATTTTCTGTCAGGATATTTGACTAACGACTGGATGTTAAAGTGATCAATCGTTATGAAAATACTTTACTTTTACGACGTACATTTATTGAAAGGGAGCAGAGTCGTTACTCACTCTGGCAGCTGTTAGATGAGGCTGTCTATGAGGGTGAGGGTGGCGAAATTCATGGGTGCCATGACCTGGGGTCGCTAAAGAGTAGTGTAAGGGATCTTTAGAATGCTGGAGCAGCAGAGGAGACTGTTGTTGTTGTTGTTGTTGTTGCTGCTGCTGTTGTTGTTGTTGATGCTGCTGCTGCTGCTGCTGCTGGCTGAGCGGTGAAGGCGTTGGGGATTGATGCTGTTTTTGCCGCTGCTGAGTGTGCTGGGCCAAAGATGACGGCGCGTGGTGGCAAGGCAAAGCGCGCTGCATGTGTTGTGAGGCAGGAACGTGTTCCGTGATCAAGGACATCGCTCCTCCAGGCCGAATACTTACACTCACATCATCAAAGTCTGAGGCACAAAAATGCAAGTACCACCAATTATTATTACGTTACACTGACTTCCCTCTGTCTTAACGCCTTTATACACGAAAAGGTACTGAGGCAAGTGGAGGGAAGGATAAGTATTTAGCTATGTTAATATCTTACTTTAGCCTAATTATGACAATTTTCTTATCTGTCATGTTATAAATGTAATTTTATCATTATAAGAGTGTGTCTGTGCTCCACACCAAATAACAATTTAAAAATAAATAGAATCTCTCTCTCTCTCTCTCTCTCTCTCTCTCTCTCTCTCTCTCTCACACACACACACACACACACACACACACACACACACACACACACACACACACACACACACACACACACGCACATACACACACACAAGGAAACAAATATACATACCTCCGCTGCAGGCAACCACATCGGGGCTCTGGTCGTCGTGGTGTTGGTGGAGGTGCAGGTGCCTGTGCTCCGTGTACCGCTCACTGCCAGTCTCCATGGGCACCCCACCTACCTCCTTGGGGATCTCTTCTTCATTCTTGCTGCTTCTCACACTGAGCTGGTGCCTCTCGAAATCATGAGGTTGGTGCTTTTTAGACTTCGCTTGTCGGTGTCTTTTGTCGTCCTCCCCGTTTCCTTCTCCCAGTTCTTGGCGTCGCCTCGCATCAGCACTGCACTGCACCTGCACGCAAAACAAACATCAAACGTGGTCATTAAGATTTTTTCACTTTAGCCACCACTTTAAACCTGTCGACAGCTAATGTTACTCTTTAATATGAGTAAATCTTAAATACTATCATTAAGAGAGAGAGAGAGAGAGAGAGAGAGAGAGAGAGAGAGAGAGAGAGAGAGAGAGAGAGAGAGAGAGAGAGAGAGAGAGAGAGAGAGAGAGAGAGAACCACTACAACTACCATTGCGACTACCACCACCACCACTACCACTACTACCCCTACCACCATCACCACTAATACTGTTGCTGTTCTGGTTATTGGATTTGTTATTTCCATACTACTGATGACAAAGTGGAAGTCTTGTAAATCGAGGCCGCGAGACTTGTGGATCAATATGCATTAGGAAAGTTGGGGAGTGAAGTAAACGCCAAAATTTCAGAGAGAGAGAGAGAGAGAGAGAGAGAGAGAGAGTGTGTGTGTGTGTGTTGTTTCACGGATTTAAGACAGTTTGTGGAGGGGAGTTGATGAGCTGAATTACATTTGCGTCAGTCTAGCTCAGAAGCGGCGTGTGATTTTGACACCTGCCTTTGAATCTGTGTGTACCTGATAAATGGAGCGATCGAGTAATACATGTACTGATTGCAGAGATTTTTTTTCCTCGTGCATCAAAGTAAAATAGTAAAGATTATCCTGCAAATACGAGTAAGAAATGAGAGATACATGCAGATATAAGATATAACGACAGTTGATATAGCTATAGATAGTTAATATTATCAGTAAGGCTCAGCTTGTAACAGACGAAAGCTCAGGGACCGAATTTGCCAATCTCAAAATGATAGAAGCCTGCAACTACACAAAATGATAAAGAAAAATTAACAATAAATAAGAGAAGTCCAAATCTCTCTCTCTCTCTCTCTCTCTCGTACATTTGGTATTTCTTTTGGTGTGTGTAACTTCTATACACATTAACTGACAAGCTGTCCGTTAGTCTGTCCGTGTGTGTCTATAAATGTGTGTGTGTGTGTGTGTGTGTGTGTGTGTGTGTGTGTGTGTGTGTGTGTGTGTGTGTGTGTGTGTGTGTGTGTGTGTGTTCAATGATGCCAGTAAAGGTTGGATTCTTTGGGTACGTGTTTCAGAGCGATCAATAATCAAGACCGTATGTTCTTGTCTAACTGAGCGTAGTGCATTTGCAGGCAGATACTTAAGTCATACACATAAAATATCACTTCACCAAAGCATCAAGTTATAACTGGGTGATTTAGGAAGAATATAACAGGAACTGCGCGTCACATACCTCATTGGAAATAATGATCTATAATCTTTTCCTAGGTGAAAAAAACTAATGGCTACAATGTTGCCAACTGCGTTCAATTATCATAACAAAGTACTACGGCCTTTGTCTTTCCGACCAATCAAGGAGTTGTATAAAAAAAGATGATGCTTGGGGTGGTGTTGTGGTGGTGGTAATGTCAGCGTTATCATTGCAATGGGATTGGTAAGTTTGCAGTTTATCTGACTTTGCTGCTTCTACTGCTACTACCACCACCACCACTACTACTACTACTACTACTACTACTACTACTACTACTACTACTACTAATAATAATAATAATAATAATAATAATAATAATAATAATAATAATAATAATAATAATAATAACAACAACAAAAATAACAATAATGCCACTACTACTATTATCATACCACAACGACCACCACCACCATCACCACTACTATTACTACTACTACTACTACTACTACTACTACTACTACTACTACTACAACTACTACTACTACAATTTTGATACAGAAATAGCACAAGAAGGTCACTCAGCGAAATTGTGGCACCGTGATCGTCCTGTTGGTGAAAAAAAAAAAACTCAACTAAAGGCAGAATGATCCTAAAATTGCTTCTATTTGCTTTGATAAGAAGAGAAAAGACCAAAAGGTTGACTTCTAACTGACTGACCTGACCATGCAGATGATCCTAAAGGAGTATTGATAACGAGATGCTTACCTTTATGACGATGATGATGATGATGGCGATGAGCACAACGATGAGCAGGATGCCGCCCAGGATGCCTAGTAGAGGCTTCATGCCATCACCTGGAGGGTCCTGGATCACTCCCGAGGCTGTGCAGTGTAACGCGTTTGTGTATGCGTTATATATCACGAAAATTTTGGTACTTTATTACTCATGCACTCATTTGACCTCTTCAACACTGAGGCACATTTTTACCTTGAAATATTTGTATGATTGGACCATTTTATTGACATTAGGAAGGGTCCATAGAGATCAGAAGGTTAAAGGCCACATTCTTCACTATTCTAATCCTCCACATAAGTTTCTGAAGCTGTATAAAATCATATAATAAGCAAAATGAATATGGAAACGCGTCATGGTACTATAGAGGTTAAGGACATACTGTTTATCACCGCCCCTTCGTTAGCTTTTGAATGCCTTGGTTAGGATATCTAGCTACTTGCTGTCCTGTCTGGTCACTGCATAATGTCAGTATCGAAGGTGCCTTATTGATTAAAAATAATGCAAACCTAGAGACTTATACCTTACAGCTTACTACTCTATGACACGTGACATTTCCCATTCAGTGACAGTCAGGAGAGGCAAAGAAATGACACCCAGCGGCATTATTCCTTTTTTTTTCATCTCTTATTCAATTTAGGAAGATACTTAAAAGAGATGATTGCATGAGCTGAACCACACTCGTCTATGTATTATTTTTCAAGGAAGAACAATCCCTCTCCATGTAATTGACGTCCTTCAATTTTCACGTGCAATTATAAAAAAAATCTCATATATTTTGTCTTCAGTCATCCGTGATAATTACCGTCATTGCCGCTATTACTAAGCCGCGTCTCTAGCTGCTTCACCGGTAGCTTGTGAGTGATGGCCACCAGGCGAGTGATGCTGCTACGTCCTTTAGAATTCCCTGCGTACACTATCAGCTGGAACTCAGACTCGTTATCCAGGCCCGTGACCATGAACCTGAGAGGATGGAACGCCGGCAAAGGGAACGTTGTACAGTCAACATGAAACGGCAGGAAAACATGGAAGTTGTAAAAGGGATGTTTGTTGTTTCGAAATATCACACTTCTATTCTTCTATTTTTTTTTATATTTTCTTAATTTGTGTATTATATTTTTCTTATCGCTGCTGTTATAATGAATTAAATACAACATTCACATGTATCTTGGTCTGAATCAGTACGAAAAGCATAAATAGTGGGAACTGATGGAATTAATCAAAAGTCTTATACAAATAAACTTATGTTAGTAAAGGTGAGAATCAATGCTCGTATCTATGTAGGTTTCTATAGAAGTACCTACGTATAACATATAAGGTAACAGTGCAGGGTTTCACTTACCGAGGGTGGTTGTTAGTGATGTTGGCTTTGAGAGAGTGAGGACTGGTGCCATACACCTCCATGGCGAACGTTTGGTTGAGGCCGCCATCAAACCCCGGCATACAAGCCACCGTCAGGCTGCTCGCTGACACGTTGTACAGCGAACAGTTGGTTGGCGCTTCAGGCTTGGCTAGGACATCAAAAGGCGTACACAATGTGAACATGTGGCGATATAACATACTTATCCTTTTTTAAATATAAGTATGAAATGAATGATATGATTTTGACGTGATGCATCACAACAATATATTTGGGAATATATAGTCTTTATCATGAGTTTTGGTACCACTATATATTCTTTAAAGGTATTTCGTATGATAAAATTAAATGAACAATAATGATAAATTCGTGGACCAGTTCTTCACATCCCGTCTAAAGTCAGATTGATGGCATTGTGGAATTCCTTCATGACTGGGTAACGCTGAATGTTTAGTTCAAAATTTACAAGTTTAAGGAAATATAATTGTGTGTGTGTGTGTGTGTTCTCCATGAAAAACAGAGTACATAAATTTTTCACATGTTGTTTTGTAAATCCATCGGTTTTCAATTGAACTGCCAAGCTTCTCACATTGTAGATACGTAGAGATCGTCGTGGATGTTAGCGTATGAAGCTGAAATTTACATCAATGACACGGCTATGTAGTATGCTTACAAAGAACAATCTGCAGTTTGCTTTTACTCGTATGGCAATTGTAATATTTCAAATGCAACTCTTGAATCATCACTGGTTGATGTGCTTGCGCCAACAGGATACTATTGTGGCGGAGGTATTGATTGACCTCTAATACAACATTTCTGCTATATATCGTCGACAGTTTATTCAATACACTCAGTGAGGCGTTGTAGTATATGCCCGGAAGGTAATAGTACTTGATTCAAATATATGAAGCAATAGTTACTGCACAGCACATTTCGTCACCCACACATACCACTTACAGGCACACACACACGCACACACACACACACACACACACACACACACACACACACACACACACACACACACACACACACACACACAGACACACACACAACACTCTTTCACATATCCAATTCTCACTCCCGTAATTCACCCAGCCACACTCGTATACAGTTTTAATGCCGCGATCCACCACACACACACACACACACACACACACACACACACACACACACACACACACACACACAACAACAACAAAAAGTATGCAACACGTCCATATATTCACCCAAACCTGAGGCAAAATAGTTTTCACCAATATTCCACCACACTAAAAATACAATGGACATTCTTAAGTTTGAGCAGCGAAGTCCTAACCCGACGCATGATGACGCTGGCGTACGGCTGGCTTCTCCTGGACTTACCTGCAGCAAGTGGAGGGTTAGTGCCCTTATGCCGCACTCCGAATGTGACTGGAAGAGAGAGAGAGAGAGAGAGAGAGAGAGAGAGAGAGAGAGAGAGAGAGAGAGAGAGAGAGAGAGAGAGAGAGAGAGAGAGAGAGAGAGAGAGAGAGAGAGAGAGAGAGAGAGAGAGAGAGAGACGAAGGCAAGATGCAAGTACAGAAGAAGAGTAATCGAAGAAGACAGGAGACAAAGAGACTGACTTCTGTTTAATATGTGTCAATGCGAGGGAAGAACCACTCCCAGGCCTGCCTAGAGAGGGAGATACTCACTGGCAGGTATGATGTGAAACACGCAGGGGTCCTTTTGCCTTCCGACCATGTTCTCCGCGGCACAGAGGAGCGTCCCGTACTCGAGGTCTGAAGTGGGCGTGAAGATAACGACACTACGACCTCCCAAACCCACTGTGAATCTCTCCTGCGGCACCTCGAGGCTTTCCACAGTGTTGTTGAAGGTCCAATAGAAACGCGTCACCTGCACCACACCAGCCATCACCAACAATGCTATCTTGTCTGTCACACTAATACAGTTCAGTTCTATTTAACATTTTGAACAACTTTCCATCACTACTTACCTGCGGCACGGCGTCCACCTGGCACGTCACATGGGCGTCCTCCAGCTTGGACACGCCGTACACGCTCACCTGGCCAGGGCGGCAGAGAGGAGCGTCTGGGAACAAGCCAAAATTTTATATTTAGTACAAAACCCAGGGTACTTTTATTTCTTCCATGTTCTAATATCGTGATTATTGGAACATTATATACACTAACCCCTTCAGTACTGGGACACATTTTTTATCTTAAGATTTGTTTATCAAGAAAGAACATGAAAACGCGTCATTGTACTGAAAGAATTAACAAAGATCACAATGACAGTCAACATCAGAGCACAGGTGATAAGGCTGGGATCACTTACACTGCACCGCTAATATTACAGGTGGGGATGTGGAATCGCCCTCTACGTTGCTTGCTTGGCAGGTGTAACGGCCCGCGTGGTTTCTTGTTACCTCCTGCACCACCAGACTCCTATTGGTGAGCAAGATCCCATTCTCTCGCTCCTGCCGCACTATCACACCCTGCATGCGCGGAATACAGTTACACCTTCAGTATGCTGGAGTAATCTAGTGGGTGTTTTCATAGATTAACGCGATGGTACACTCGTATCTACAGCAGCCGGGCATACACCATGGCTTATTTAGTTAAGTCAAAGTCAACTGCACCATATACATTTTCAGATTTTCATGCATATATGTACTTTAATCCCATGTTGTGTGTGTGTGTGTGTGTGTGTGTGTGTGTGTGTGTGTGTGTGTGTGTGTGTGTGTGTGTGTGTGTGTGTGTGTGTGTGTGTGTGTGTGTGTGTGTGTGTGTGTGTGTGTGTGTGTGTGTGTGTGTGTGTGTTTTAAAGGAAACCATACAGTTCACGGAATCTAAAAAGCAAAAAAAAAATAAATAAATAAATAAATAAAAAAAGTAAGTTACAAAGGACAAAAAGACCAGCATACTTTGTCAGCATTGCCAATAACTCCCCACAAATAGTACAAAGACGAATAAAATCACTTGAAACTAAGTATAAAGTAAAACGTGTGTTGAAATAGCGATGGGACGACAACACAGGAGATGGATGCTGACCTACCGACGCCTGTGGGATACCATGTACATCAAATGGAGGAGCAGATAGCAAAGGATCAGGTTGAAAAGTTTAAAGGCAGGACGTGTCGGAGATTGGCGATGTATCTTAACACACGGAAAAGGTCATGGGTAAGGAGTCTCTGTTCACCAGTGGACGTATGATATAAAGTGGTGGTGGTGATGGTGGTGATGTGGTGATGGGGTGGTAATGCTAGTGACAGAGATGATGAAGATGGTGATAATGGTGGTTGTGGTGATGGTAACTGGAATTCTGACGAAGATATAATCAAAATACCTTTACTATTCCTGAGATACTAAGGTTTTGCCGAAACATACAACATAATTTTTTCTTTTCCAGTTTCAGGAAAACATGGACATCCTTCAAATTACCTCTACTGAATAACATAGGAGGCATCAATGGTCTTTAATATCGCAAGGTATAAGGAATTCAGATCCTCAAGTCGAGACCAGGAAAGAAATCACAACCGTAATACGGAAACCACAGCCAACATTATAAAAAATTCAAATGATTCCTTGTTCACAGCAGAGTTTTCAGGAAATCACTAAATTGTCATGTTTTCTTTCGAATTACGTAATTTCAGGATTCTAGTACACCAAATTTGTATCATTACGTTTCCTGGTTTCATGAACTTACTATTGAAACATTTCGTAGACAGAACAAGACTCCACAACGTACTCAAAACTTTGCGCTGGAGTCAATCAAAGCTATATAAAAAAAGTCACTGGTCCAACAGTATCCAATGCAGGAGAACGAGATACTAGAGGGAAAAAGATAGAAGTTGGTTTAATGCACCGGAGACTGATAAAGGAACCGTGACATCTCCATTAGTTTGGATCCTTAGATGGCACAGTTCACATTCGCTTCTTAATTATTGCTGGGTGCTTTGAAATAATGCAGTGAAAGGAGCAAGAGATGCAGAGACCATTTTCGTGATCATAAGCAAGTGAGAGACAAAGCAAAACGCATCCAGGCCTGACTTACTGCTTCTCTCCAACGTCTCTTCACGTCCACTCTTCATAACATATTTATGTTCATATGTAAAGTTGGAAGAATTCACATCGCTTCAACAGTTTTCAAAAAAACAAAAACAAAAAATGATTATTTCTAAGGAAAATTAATTTGAGTCTCAACCAGATGCAGGAAAAGACGTGGTATTCAATACTTACATTATGTTTCCAGACAACTTTGTACGCCCGTGGATTGGCTTTAACGTGGCACTCGAAGTACACATCGTCTCCCTCTCTGATGTTCTGTGGATTGAGCGACGCACCGAGCATCGCCTCCGCTGTTGGGGTGTCTGGGGACACATAGAAATCTACCTAAACGAAGTGAGGAACAAAGCCGCAGAAGGGGAAGGATAAGTTTAGTAGACAAGGAGCTACAACTGTGACTAGGAATACTGGAATGGAAGACAGGAATGCGAGTTTGAGTACGCTCTCCTGAAAATATATCATACGTTTTAATTTGTAACATAAAATACGAATGAAACAATAACCAGATTTCCATATCAAATTCTGAAGTTAAATGCAAAAAATTAAAAGAAAAATTTGAAGTAAACCGTGATGTCACTGAGATACGGATAATGACTTTAACTCTTTCTAGGATCTATGCTAAGTTAAATCAGTGAACCAACAGTTGCGTAATAGGATTACTTAAATAAAAGAATGAAAGAAATTACTGGAGGTTGTTGATATTTAAAAAGTTCCATGGATACAAAAGGGAGAAAGAAAAGGAAACATAAGGAACACGACAGAGGTGTGAAGTATGTATAGTAGCCAAGCAGAACACACTCACAGTACACGCTTAGCTTCCACGTATCCTCTATAACTGCCGTGGGGAGATTGCGATTCTCCGCTCTGCACGCTAGGAGACGCCCGTCATCCGAGGCGTTAGGGGTAAGCCGGACCATAGAGGTGGACACGTTCCCGCCGTGCGAAGTCTACCAGGAAGCCAAGGAAGATTTGATGTGCTAACATAATTATTCAATTACGTCTGTTATAGAAGATGAACTGCTTAGATGGAAAGCTTTTGACTCCACCCTGAAGGTAAAAACTCATTTCTTTCTCACTTACAGTATCGTCTGTGGCAGATATTCTCGCGGAGCCCCACCACCAAGTAAGGACGGCAGGAGGGCGAGACCCACGAGAGGAACACAACACTTCATAGGCACGGCCAGCGGACAGTGGCTCCCGGATGTGATGTATCGTCACGTCCAGCGGTCGAACTGTGTGAGTAGATCATTCAACCTCAGTCAGTACCAGGACGCGATACCTTATGGTCATGCTGCTGTAGTGTGGGTTAACATCTTTCTTTCAAGAACAGTCTACAGAGTGTAGTGATAATGCTGTTGTAATCAGTTTTAGCAAGTTACAATAAAACATCCAGCTACATCCATGTAGAGGCATTCTACTGTAATATCCCCTTAATAAAAATAAATACATAAGACTCAATAACTATAGACGCTTCCAAAGTACTCCCCGTGGAGTGAGGATCAAGAAGTCTCTCACTTACGTTTTGGAAGACAGCCTTCAAGGGACGTGATTTACAGAGCGTGAAATGACAGATTAGATCCTGATCTCGACTGGTAATTTTTTGGCTGCCGCAAGCCAATTTATCCATCACCTACTACTTTCCTTGCTCTCTCTCTCTCTCTCTCTCTCTCTCTCTCTCTCTCTCTCTCTCTCTCTCTCTCTCTCCAATTCAGAAAAGAGAATCTTGTACGATGCATAGAATAATGAAAAATGTGTCCCATCAATTAATTATCTTCCTTCAGATCACTGGGATCCAACACAGGTCCAGTTAATCTTCTTTAAATCTATCTATTTACTAATGTATTATCATTATTTTCCAAAGCAGTTTTCTACCGAGATATAGCCTGGCGTGTGTATGAAGGACATCCACAGAGAAAAAGGAAACAGTATTGCTATGATGTACTAACGGTTCATGTCTATGGTGGCGGTGAGGGAGAGCGGCTGTGACACCTGGTTGTTGGCAGCCTGGCAGGTGAGTTGTGCTCGCAGCATGGACCTCGTCACCCCGCGGATAGTGAGGTCGTTGCGCGTCAAGTCACCTTCACGACTCTCCACGACGTCATCTATCACCTTGTTATCCATGAGCCACACAACAGACGGTGCAGGACGACCTGAGAGAGAGAGAGAGAGAGAGAGAGAGAGAGAGAGAGAGAGAGAGAGAGAGAGAGAGAGAGAGATTTAGTACACTTTACATACTGGCAAACACACACACACACACACACACACACACACACACACACACACACACACACACATCACTCACCCCCATGAGTAACACAGGACAGGTGGAGGTCGTCTGCCTCATTGATGGGACCCACGTAAGTGCGGACCTCTGCGCCACTCTCCTCGATCAGCACCAGCCTGCGCGGAGGCACTGCCAAGACGGCGAGAATAAAGAACATCATTAATGGATTGTTCTCTCACACCAAGAAACATCACACTAAAAAAATTATCTCCATACTAAGTCAATGAAATATCGTGTGATGCATTGCACTATTGCACACTATACGATGAAATATGAAATGAAACTGTAACTCACCAACCACAGTGAGATTAATGCGGGTATTTCTCGTGGGCTCCCTTTGGAAGTCCACTCGACATTTATAGAGGCCCGCGTCGGCTTCTGTCAGGCCTTGAAGCAGTAGGTGTGGGGATGAGCCGGCGTTGAAGAAGGCTCTGGACCCTAGAAGATCTGCGTCCCACCAGTGCTTCGGCTGTCCCCTTAAGAGTTCCCGCACATCGTAACTGCAGACACCAAACAATGCATATCTCACTCAAGTGCTTTGCAATATACTGCTGCTGCTGCTATGAGAACGACTAAAAAATGCTAGATAGTGACAAAACAATAATAATGTATGAACACATGTTAGTACATGTACATAAAGAAAAGGAATGAAAGGTTTGCTACATAGATGGAGAATATAGGATACCTTGCTGTTATTATTGTGTAGGCATTTGCTTTAAAAAGGTGCTTAATACCAAGTGTGCGCAACTCTTCTTTCTTCAGAAGCACTTAATGATCGAGACGTATATAGTTATACTTAATGCATACAATTATATCAATCATCTCATACAAAAAATTCTAAAACATTGACTTGCAGGGGTTTCCGTTATATCGCTTCCTTAAGTGATGTCATAACATTTAACCACTTTTTTTTTCCACTTATCCTTTAGAGGCTACTACCTGACTGACCATTGATTTTACCCAGCGCCCCACTGACTGACTAGAGCTCAACATCCGAAGCTTTTCAAACACGACAAGCAGTAATATGGCACTGCATGACGTCCTTGCGCCTATCCCAGCCTCCACATCACCACCATTACTTCGCAATCACTCCTTAGCCTACCAGGAAACTGCCCAGCCGTCCAGCAATCCGAAATAACACGATTTGTAGTTCATGGTCTCATGTCTCAATCAATCATATTGTCAAACGTTACATACAAATGTTTTTTATGAGTTGCAGCGACATAAAGGAACTGTACTATTAACAATAATATTTAAACTACGGTATACCACACTTCGGATCTTTTCACACACACACACACACACACACACACACACACACACACACACACACACACACACACACACACACACACACACACACACAAATACATATGTGCGCACACATGCACACCCTATAACAAATTGAGTTCACTTACGTTTTACAAATTAAAAACAAAAACAAATAAATAAAAAGTAATACAAAATGGACTGTCATAAAAGAATAAATGGATTATTTATTCAGGCCAATCCGAACATACATGAAACCAAAAACGTAAAAACATATTATGTGCGACACACACACACACACACACACACACACACACACACACACACACACACACACACACACACACACACACACACAAAGTGTTGTCTTAAATAATTTCACTTTCACTTGAATACAACTCCACAAAATAACACTGATGGTGTGTATCATGGACGCTCCTACAGTATTGGTACAATTCTGGTGAACCTTGTTGAGAATACAATAGTATGCATTTCTATCTGTATATTTTTCTCTCTATCAATGTACACAACAATTCAGAGTGCGCGCAAACATGCATATGTACATACATACACATATGTAAAGGAACTGATAGGAATACACACACTTGTATGATATCAACGGTAGCATTTGTCAATACTTCCATGAACTCCACACTGAACTAAGCCAAAATAAACCTCGGATGTCTTCAAACCTCAATATCAAAGCAGCTTCAGCTTAAAACTGTTGTGTGAGAATTCTAATAAAGAGGACGCCAGAAATCTTAAGAATCAGTTTAATTAATATCACATCACTAAATGCATACCCTAATCCTTGCAGACTTTCTTCTTTCTCTCACCTATATTCTGTGGAACTCTATAATGCAAGAATTTACCAGTATTCTCAATCATTCGTCCCTTTCGTTGATAAATTCTGGAACTCCCTATCAGCTTCTTTATTTCCACTGTTAACTACTTCAAGAGAGACGTTTCAAGACACTTATCCTGTAAGTTTTTACTATCGATGTCGACTCAGTTTGGGGCTAGCACCTCAGTGGCCATTTATTTCATTACAGTTTTACTGCCCTTTATCAGTGCTCTTCCTACATAAAAAAATAAAATAAATGAATAAATAAAAGTGAGTCAGAACCGTGCGCCATCCTCAAAGGCACGTTGTAACACGCACTGCCTGCGGGATGTGTTCCAGGAATGTGACAGTGAAGAGCAGAGGCGTTGCGTGTTACTATTATGTATGCATACAAACGGTCTCAAATAAATTAACGTTCCAGGCCTCCCAACTCGAGTAATTCCAATCAACAACTGAAGGCAGCACATGAACAGTAAGAGCACCAAACTGCCACGAAGAGAACTGTGAACAGACAACACCAGTACACTGCACATGTACATGTGCATCTAGAGAACCCTTACCTTTAGCAGATTTAATATAAAGCTTCACCACAGTGACTGACATCATCAGACAAATCCAGCCTTCATTATGCAGGATGTTGAGGCTATCATAAAAAAAAAAACTAATACAAGGACGAAGAAAAGTGCAGGTGAAAAAGTACAGCCGGAACTCCGCCTAGCTAATGCGATTGTACGCAGGCAATCTTTTTTTTTTTTTCATGAAACAGAAACCTGCACACATGAGAAGCAAAGTCGAATACTATTCACGACTGTTTCGCAAATGGATTTTAACCAGGATAAAACTACGCTAGAGCGACTAATTAACATTCCTTTTTAATTTCTGCATTGAATCTTTTCAGCCCAGTATTGAGAAAGAAGATGGCCACTCGATATATATTTACACAAAGAGAAAACACTCATAATTGCCTTACCTTTTTAAGTTATAAAATAAAGTAATGAATAAAGTAAGTAAAGTGGTACCATTAACCACGATGATCATAGTAATAGTAGTGTTACTAATAATACTAAAAATAATAATAATAATAATAATAATAATAATAATAATAATGATCATAATAATAATAATAATAATAATAATAATAATAATAATAATAACAATAATAATAACAATAATAATAATAATAATAATAAAAATAATAATAATAATAATAATAATAATAATAATAATGATAATAATAATAATAATAATAATAATAATAATAATAATAATAATAATAATAATAATAATGATAACAATAATAAGAATAAAATGAAATGATAATAATATTAACAATAAAATAATAATAATAATAATAGTAATAATGATAATCATACTAATAAAAATTATAATAATAATAATAATAATAATAATAATAATAATAATAATAATAATAATAATAATAATGTTGATAGTAACAGTAATAATAACATTAGTAATAATAATATATATATATATATATATATATATATATATATATATATATATATATATATATATATATATATATATATATATATATATATATATATATATATATATATATATATATATATATATATATACATATATACACACACACACACACACACACACACACACACACATATATATATATATATATATATATATATATATATATATATATATATATATATATATATATATATATATATATATATATATATATATATATATATATATATATATATATATATATATATATATATATATATATATATATATATATATATATATATATATATATATATATATATATATATATATATATATATATATATATATATATATATATATATATATATATATATATATATATATATATATATATATATATATATATATATATATATATATATATATATATATATATATATATATATATATATATATATATATATATATATATATATATATATATATATATATATATATATATATATATATATATATATATATATATATATATATATATATATATATATATATATATATATATATATATATATATATATATATATATATATATATATATATATATATATATATATATATATATATATATATATAATTCTTAATACCTTGCCAAATATCAACAAACTCTGTTGGAAATGGTTGTGCAACTTATCACAGCAAATTGCCGCATAACGCTGTTGTTTGGGTGAATGGCACAGGAGGAGTTATTTGCAGACTGTTGACGACTTTCAGAATGGATTAGATTGCGCTGTTCTTGTACCGATCCGCACTGGCTGTTATCGGCGCAGGGACGGTTATGGTGCCTCATTGCAGGCTGGAGGGCGGGAAGGGGAGAGGGTCATCTGGTGACGGAAAGTGACGAGGAAGACTCGGCACAGAAGCTTTCTCAACATTTCTACTCTAGTGTGGAGACCAATGGGAATTCTGATGTGTAAAAAGTCTTCTCCTGTATGACTGAGGACTTCTCTGTTGTGACAATGGAACTTCTCTTACAAATGTGATCGTTGTCGTCACTATCGCTGATGTATATCATAACATGACAACCAACGTAACTAAAAAAAGAGAAAGATGTTATCATTATGACCGCACTTTCTTAATGCAGTGTGAAGAGAACGTCATCAGCATCAGTAGCACTCAGTCATGAAGGAGAGTCGAAAGAACCTTAACCCCTTCAGTACTGGAACGCAATTTTTACCGTGAGTTTGTTGAAAAGATTAATGGCAAGTCTTCACTATTTCAAACCCCACATAGGTTTCTCAAACTGTATAAAATCACTAAATCGCAAGCAGAATGAATATGAAAACGCGTCATAGCACTGAAGGGTTTAAAGGCCGCCTGCATTAGTAGAAGAAAACTAAAACGGTCCTGTTATCGGAAGACTCAGATTTTCAACGATGCGGATAAAAGGAACCGAGAAAATCCTCAGACCAAGAGGCATATTCTAATTAAATTCGAGAGACGCTACTGGTTGAGATGATTTATTAATTTGTAAGAGTTTGTACAGGCTTAGTGGGAGGTCAGCGGACGCAGCGGAACACTAACTTTGGAGTAATGAGGAGGTCTGGCCACTTCATATTCCTGCATTGTATCTTGAGGGGAGGGAGCTGCAGGTGCTATAAATGTCAAGGGGAGGAAGGTTAAAGGGGTTGCCTCTCTCTGTGTGTGTGTGTGTGTGTGTGTGTGTGTGTGTGTGTGTGTGTGTGTGTGTGTGTGTGTGTGTGTGTGTGTGTGTGTGTGTGTGTGTCTTTTCTCTCTCTCTCTCTCTCTCTCTCTCTCTCTCTCTCTCTCTCTCTCTCTCTCTCTCTCTCTCTAACACTCTCCACATCCGCTCACACCATTCACTAACAAATGACACTTCACAGCAGCACACAAAAGATCAAGGGGAAACAAAAGTGAGCAAGTCTTATACATCCACAAAACATGACACGGTTCTTGGCTTCAGTCATCCTTCCTCACTGCCTCACATCATCCTTTGCCATTCTCAGGGCATGTATCCGCCTCGCCTGCTGAATCTAATTAACTCTACACGGTCGCTTCGTATTCTTCATTTTTTTCGTGTAGCGGTACAACCTCACCACATCACTTTTCGTATGCCAGAGAGAGAGAGAGAGAGAGAGAGAGAGAGAGAGAGAGAGAGAGCCGTGGTATAATGGAACCATGCGTGCTTTGGGGTCTGAGGGGTCTCCAAGCGCACGGGTTCGAATCCTGTTCACGGTCTGAGTGTAGGTTGGGCTTCCTCACTCGGGGAAACGGTTTCCTAGCGGGTAGGCTTTGAGATAGGAGATACCATTAAAACTATCCCCTTTAGCCCATAAATTCCCATGAAAGGCCTATTGGTATAAATAAAAGAGAGAGAGAGAGAGAGAGAGAGAGAGAGAGAGAGAGAGAGAGAGAGAGAGAGAGAGAATCACCATCACAATCATCAGCTCCAGTATAAGTAAGGTTGTATCATCAACTCTCGTGGAAGTGAAGGAGGGAGTTAAATGGGAATTCAACGGTTCTATAACCAGAGCCATTTTCTTCACAGCATGTTCTCTCAGATGTCAAGGCAAAGTTGACGTAAGTTAAGGCAAATCTATATATATACACAAATTGCTTACAGTTCAATAGCACTTTTTCTACTTATTTTCAACGAGAGAGAGAGAGAGAGAGAGAGAGAGAGAGAGAGAGAGAGAGAGAGAGAGAGAGAGAGAGAGACTACAACAAGCAGCGTCAGATCATTAATTTTATGGGTACAGACAAAACAGAGTGGAAGAGATGAGATTGGAAGCCTCAAAAAACTCACCTATAAATGGGTGTGGCGAGTTCCTCCTTGAACCACAAAACGAGGTAGACTGTGTCGCCCGAGCTGACTGTCATGTTGCAAGGGAGACGAGCCGCTTCCCCGAACACCGCTTGAACCTCCTCTACCACGTCTGTTGAGAGCAAAAAACATAAAGAGTACTAAAAGGATACGTGATATGAGTGACCCCAAGTATTAAGTGACACAAGACACAAATTTTCTACATTTAGAGAGATACTGCTACTGTTGTTCAAAATATTTACGAGAAAAACAACATGGTAAATAAATTAGTGGAGTCCCTGGAAATAAAGTCTATCACTATTTTGTGAAGTTAAGATGAAGAAAACAAAAGGCTTAATGTTGTGTCAGTTTGTTTTTCGTAGAATGCTGGATGTAATAAGCGAGGAGGTCATTAAACATACAGAAAAATAAAAGAAACCTATGGTCTGTGAAGATTAAAAACTCAGAGAAGACGCGCACACACACACACACACACACACACACACACACACACACACACAACCATTGTCTACAAAAATCTTAAACTCTTCCACGGCATGTGAAGAGTTTCAAATTTTCAAAAAAAAATATACATCATATTGCATTATTTCATTAACGAGGATTTATAATGTTATCATCATGGAGGTAAAGAGGACGCCAGTGACACAATAGTTTAATGCTGACATATTGTAGGGTTTTGTGTGCATGAATTAACGTAGCAGGGAGGTTCTGTCCCCTTCTTCCTGATCCATGCGATTTGTCAATTCCAAGACCCCACTTTCATTCCCTCCTTGCTCTGCATCCGCGTGATTTGCCACTTCCGAGGGTAACCACTCTCCTCATCCTTTTGATTGGTTTGTCTCATGGATCAATCCTTTCTCTTCAGTTCATTTTTTCTCCTCAAGTCAGGTCGATGGATCACACCCTTCCCTCCACCCTTGGCATTTATGTGAATAGGAAATTTCACAGATAAGCAACGCCCCTCTGCTCCCTTCCATACGTGTGATCAGTTGCCTGTCTTCTCTGATAAGCTGCATCAATTCAGGTGTCTGGATCATATTTTCATATCTAAGCTTTTGTTCTCCTTTTCAGACCATAACAAATGCCATGAAATTGCTGTATATTTTGCTTTTATATTGCAGACTTACAGACACAAAATTATAACAGATGGAGAAACTGAATCTAATTAAATTACAAAAAAAATTGTATGTATATTATATTTATACTCCACCTATTCTATGTAGGATAATTCAATTACATGAAAGAGTGATATCCTTTTCTCAATAAAGAAAAAAATAATTCTACTGTGAATTGAGAATCACGTTACATGGCAGCATATCACAGCAACTCTGATACAGAAAACAATGAAGCTCCACATCAGAACATGGTATTTCATCTACACATTATGATTCTCTCTCTCTCTCTCTCTCTCTCTCTCTCTCTCTCTCTCTCTCTGTGCGGTGTGTGTGTGTGTGTGTGTGTGTGTGTGTGTGTGTGTGTGTGTGTGTGTGTGATATCTATATCTATCTATCTAACTAACTATCAATCTAATCTATCTATCTATCTATCTATCTATCTATCTATCTATCTATCTATCTATCTATCTATCTATCTATCTATCTATCTATCTATCTATCTATATATATATATATATATATATATATATATATATATATATATATATATATATATATATATATATATATATATATATATATATATATATATATATATATATATATATATATATATATATATATGTCTCGCATGACGAAGCTCTAGCTAAAAGATCGTAGATTGGTTGCAGCTAACGTAGAAGTCCTGTAAAGCGGCGTGCTTTACGGGATGTTGCTAATTTCACTTTAAGCATAGGTGATTATTAGGAGTCTCACATGCGGGTACACACACACACACACACACACACACACACACACACACACACACACACACATTATAAACAGATGAATAACGGACACATACTTCTTTGAATCATATAGCATAGACACACAGACCGCCAGCATAACTTATTGATTCCATGAATACATGTAATTAACTTTTCTTTATGTGTTAAGTCTGAAGAACTTAAAACTATGTGTACGTAAATTATTAAAGCTTTTAAGAAATACTTGCAAATAACATTAAACATGTTGAAAATTATGAAGGTACATTATGTTTCTCATTGGGTAACAGAACAGCTTGTATACCTGAATAAATGAACCAATAACTGGACAGTCCACAGGTATTGACGCTGAAAGACAGGTAATGTTTCTTCTTCAAGTGTTCTTTATCAGGGTACGCTGTTCTTGAATAAGCGCTTGGGGACAGAAATTGTTCTTCATAAGCGGTCGATAGACATAAATCGCTTTGTATGAATCTGCTTTATTATTCTATTTCTTATACATTATTCTCTCTCTTCTTCGCCGTTTAATAAAAAGTTTATATTGTTGGTTATTGAGACTTGCATCTACACCTTGTCATTCATAGTAGATCATATGTAAATATATTTTCTTTCAAACATTCCATGCCTCTGTCTCTCCAAGTTTCTAATCTCTCCATCTTTATAACGCTGGCAACTATTCCTTGTTTTATAAACTTCTTCGCAGCACAGCTGTATAAATTGTTTCCTTTTGCTGTCTATATTTCTCTCTATTTTTATGTTTTCGTTTATCCATTTATTGTTTTATCCTTCGTTACCTCACTTAACCACGGCGCACTCATTGCTGCCACACTCAGCCCAGCCATACCTTGTTGGTGACTTTATGTGGTTTCAAAAAAGTATTCCTGGTCTCAGTATGAGAGAAAAGGTTACCTTTCATATTAAATTACTGACATTTCTTTCTATTTCTTCTTCAGTAAATATATATCTTTTCCAATTAATTTACTTAAAAGATTCACTAAATTAAAATTCCAGTCAAGAATCAAGTATGTTTTTAATACCATTATTTCAATACTATAACAAGTATCTACTAAAAACATATACACACTCAGAGTTTCACAACTGTGAAAATATTGAAGTCATTTTAACTTTGCTGTTGACGTCCATAAATGGAAGTTTACAAACCTTTCAGCTGTACTGTACCGTAATGGCATACACTCGTAGTCGCGTCGCTTTTAGTGTCCTATGTAAATAGATGCAGTTATCGAAATCTCGCTAATGCATCAAAAGTATGAATATCTCGTGTGCCGCTCGGGCGGAGGCGTCATTACATCAGACTACATAATATTGATGGAAATGTGTATGACTAAGTTAATTAATCTTATCCCAAGCTTGTTAGATTTCTACGCTTCAACAATACTGAGGCCTTGGAAGCTCAGGTGACTCTTAAGAAATTACAAGCAAACGGACAGTGTAGATTTATATAAATGTTACACTGGTCGCTGTACACGTGCCAATAAGCATTCGAATGAATTATATCCAACAAAATGATTTCATGAGTATCAAATTACTTAATCTTCACCTCATTAGAAATATTAGAAATTACGACCGTCTTGCAGGTAGTGCCAATAATCTTTCGAGGCTTCTAAAAATATTACTATTACTGCTTTTCACGGTTATTCTCTATTACACCTTACTGTCACAATCATTATGAGCTCTGTCTCTATACGAACTAAGGTCCTTTTGTCCGCCATCACTGACCATCTCTCTCTCTCTCTCTCTCTCTCTCTCTCTCTCTCTCTCTCTCTCTTCCATTTTTTTTACTAACACAACAATCGCCACTAACAACATATTCTTCTCTGCAGCTGCTGCTAATAACATCACCGTTCATAATCCAACACTAACACTATTCATCATCATTAACAAGCCCTTAGCAACCACTACTAACATTTTCACTGTCTAATAATACGTTTACCACCACTACCACCACTATCACTACTGCTGCCCTGCTACTACCACCACCACCACCACTACTACTACTACTACTACTACTACTACTACTACTACTATTACTACTACTAGTACTACTACTACTACTGTTACTATTACTACTACTATTACAACTACTACTACTACTACTACTACTACTACTACTACTATCACCTCCATCCAATACAATAGCTACTTCTTGAACGTCTCCAGCGATTGCTACTGCCAGTTTCCGTATTTCATCATTATCAATATTATATCAGCGCGCTCCCATCTAGTTGTAAGAGTTGTTCTACCCCCCTGCCAGACTAGTAAGGAATATGAATGTTCGCTCACCTTCAACACTTGCTTCACGAGTCGCTTATTTCGGAACCCCACGCAACGCCACATCCGAAAGAGCAAATCATCAAGTAAACCTTCACTTTTCCACTCACAAATTACAAATAACAATAACACCTGTCACAAATCTTTCACCTTTATTAAATACGAATTGAATGTGGACCTTAATGTTTCCTTTTTTATATCACTATCAATGCCAATCATCGTTATGTGCAAAATTCGCATTACTAGTGCTGATGATTCTCGCAACAAGTAATTTACAAGAATATTTTCAAAGACTATTCTTGTTTCTACTGAGGCTTTGGCCGACGAAGGCGTGAACGAGGCGGTACAGGGAATAGAGGCGCAAAGGTCGTCATGTTGATCGAAATGTCAGAAGTTTTGAAGACTTGCACAAGTTACATGATTTATAGAGCGTGTGCGTCTGTTTGTGTGTTTGCAGGCGCAAATAAGAGAGAGAGAGAGAGAGAGAGAGAGAGAGAGAGAGAGAGAGAGAGAGAGAGAGAGAGAGAGAGAGAGAGAGAGAGAGAGAGAGAGAGAGAGAGACAAAAGCAAGCACACACACACACACACACACACACACACACACACACACACACACACACTTAATCCTTCAGAGAATTCTGGAGTTTGCTAATTTACAAAATCAGAAAACAAAATCAACAAAAGGAAATATATGAAGATATTTCCCCAGAGTCGGACATGCCAGACTCTCTCTCTCTCTCTCTCTCTCTCTCTCTCTCTCTCTCTCTCTCTCTCTCTCTCTCTCTCTCTCTCTCTCTCTCTCTCTCCCTCTCTATCAACAAAGTTCATTAACGTTACTTGGAACACTCATAGCAGAAAAAAATTACAGAGACTGAAAATTCTTATGTAAACGAATGGGATGTTACTAAAAATAGGAAGAAAAATACCACGGAGACTCTTGAAAGAGATAAGTATTCACTGAACCCCATCCGCAAGACTCAACGACAGGTGGAGGAAGGTAAGAGGATGATAACAATTTACAGATCTTCAATTTGAGTAGGAGGAAACTTTAAATAGATCGTATGACCGGCAAGTAACAGAGTTTAAAGCTACAGTCGAACCATAGTGAAGAGACACATTTGTACAACGGAGCTACGGTACAATGTGGTGAGTGCTGTAGTATATGTATTTGATTTGAATATATGTATGTATGAGGGCTGAATCACATCAAGTGTTTGGACCTTAACTCATTCCTCACGTCTTTTCAAAGCAAGAGGAGTCTTGCGTCTTAAATGACTCAGTTTTCATGACTTAAATTCCATTTTCGCGACACCTTTGATCTGTCTGAATGAATTTCCTGCCTCAATCTCACCAGTTCTTGCTAACATATTCTATTCCATTTTTTTTCCATTCGTTTTCTACCCTATCAAAATATTACAAAAAAGAGTGTACTTCTTAAATGTTTTATTCTTTTTTTTAACTAATAAATTCTAAAGCGGATTGCCATCCACTTTTACAGCCTTCCTGAAAATTACATAAGTGTTCTTGAAGGAAAAAGAAAAAAAAAATCATTTAGAGAAGGAAGCGACATGCCTTTGGGAAATCTTCATTAATGTCTTTATGGAAAAGATACGTGCATCTGTTTGTTGATTGTTTGTGAGGTTAGCTTCAGTAACAAAGATACTTGTAAAACCGGTGGTGGTAGCAGCAGCACCAGCAGTAGCAGCAGCTATAGCCATCAGGCCTACACGTGGCACCCCTTGTATGAAACATGCGAATAGCCACGAATTGAGAAAACTGACAATAATGTGACGTTAAACTCAACTACTACAATACTATAAAGTCAGCATGAAGTGGCGAACCATTCTTTCTGCTAAACACCACCTCCCCCCCCCACACAGACACAAAATAAATATGAATGAATAGAATGAATGAATAAAAATTACGAAAAAGGAGCTTGTAAATATTTGTTGTTAACATTACGAGGTAGACTTTCAGAATTCACCCTTCGACATCATTGCATTTGCTGTACATCAGGTCAACACTTGATGTGCCTCGACTCAAAACACTACACAGTTCGCAAGCACCCTCGGGACTAAGGTTGGAGGGAAACACTTTCACTGACCATGTTGTACGCTTTTCTTTTGTTTTTCTTCCTGAGTCAGTCTTTTCTCCACGATTTGAAACTTCAGTAAGGTTACATAATTACAATTGTGCAGCATCACCACATATTCATTATGATCTAAAACCCAAATAGCTCAAAGCAGTCGATGGCATCAGACAGTCATTGAAAGCATATGTCAATCTTTTTCGGTAAACTTCAAATACTTAGGATATATTTTACTATATTAATATTTTCCACATTTACTTAACGGAACATTCTTTTCCTGAAATTAACGCCAGACTTTCATTTTTTTTTCTCATTTTATTTTTTAGTGACAGCAAGAGCTATACCAGTCAGCCAGCCGCGGTAGCTTTTTCCCTTGGGAGTCTCGCCACAGCAAATAAATACAAAGCTCAACTCCCACCTCACTCCCGGTGCCGCCTCCGCTTCGCTGCCTCGCCTGTCAGTGTACAAGATATGCAGGATACTTTATCTGCAAACGTATATAAACTAGTTGTGCGAGAGATGGGAATTATGCATAAAAGTTTATTCCACACTATTACGTTCCTCATGAGGCACAATGCAGTACATACAGCACAGTGACATTTGTGGCTTACATTGCCGTTTTTGATGATACATTTGGAGAGAAATACCCTAATAGTCACACAAAAACAACAATATTGTCCATGTTTTTAAGGTAACGTATGCATGTATTTTTACGTACATATTCACATTTATGTTCTCATGAATATATATAGATGGAGGTATGTACATATATATGCATTTATGTACGAAGTGATGGATGTGTGTGTGTGTGTGTGTGTGTGTGAGAGAGAGAGAGAGAGAGAGAGAGAGAGAGAGAGAGAGAGAGAGAGAGAGAGAGAGAGAGAGAGAGAGAGAAGGGCTAAAGTGATTTTAACATGAGTGAGTTTAAAATTTATGCGCCTTGTCTGGATTTGGCGGGGCAGCTGTGGCTCTGGGGATCACGAACTGCATCCGTGATGGCCAGCTGTTAGCCACCTACAAAGGGCATGCAACTTACCTATTACCAATATCTATTCATCTATCTATCTATCTATCTATCTATCCATCCATCCATCCATCCATCCATCCATCCATCCATCCATCCATCCATCCATCCATCTATCTATCTATCTATCTATCTATCTATCTATCTATCTATCTATCTATATATCTATCTATCTATCTATCTATCTATATATATATATATATATATATATATATATATATATATATATATATATATATATATATATATATATATATATATATATATATATATATATATATATATATATATATATATATATATATATATATATATATATATATATATATATATATATATATATATATATATATATATATATATATATATATATATATATATATATATATATATATATATATATATATATATATATATACACACACACACAAAATGCATTTTTTTTTTTTTTAGTTTTCGGTGGATGCATCTGTACGTAATCCATGAAACATCCGCGACAAGAGCTTTAGTATTCCTGGAGTGAGTGGAAATGGATCCACGAGTGTAGTACAGTACTTTATGGATCACTTTTATAAACACGAGTGTCTTACTATATATAGGCTACAGATTTATACGTTTCATATAGTCACTTTCATCGTTGTTATCATCAGTAAGTAGTTTGTCCATCACGTGGGCTACAAGTGTCTATGAAAGGGAAGAAGTCAAGGGACGTATGCAGGTCAGTAGTTTCGAAATTATGTAATTAATTATAGTCGGAACGCATTTCCTCCTCAGTATTCTGTCATGTGAGTTCGTGACTGCACTAATGGTATATGATTGCCACAGCACTCACCTTTTGTAATTCACTGGCAAGCGATCTAAACTCATATATCTTGCCATCCTTTATTCTCACCATTCTTAAAGAAGAAACAATGACAATATTATGGAAACGTAGATACTAGAAAATATCACCGTATCTTGTCTTTTACATAAAGTCCTTTATGGCTCTGAGAAAGACATTTAGACACTCGATTTCCAACTCATCGATAGGGATCTTCTAGGAGGAGTTATGGGACCTTTGGGACACCTCGAAACACCTACCCCTACACGAAGCCGCATCCCCGGATCAAAATTTACGACTTCGGATGAATAGGTAACAGTTTGGAGTTTAATACATATAAACAAAGGTTACAAGACACGAGGAAATGTCATGCCTTAAAACATTCACCAATCTTAGAAAAGATAAAGAAAACCTGTCTAACTCTCTCGAAACTTGACAAACATATTTTATTCACGCAGTTATTGAAGCAGCTACTCACCACTCCTGATATATCAAATAAGAACAAGTCTGGCTTCGACACTGCTAATAAATGGTAACAATACCGATGAAGGAGACGATGCGACATTGGCCTGGAAAACCATTTGGCTCAAGTGATCGATTGCATCCTCGCCAAGTGAGGAGGGAAGGAGAGGGGGAAGGGAGGTGGAGAGGTCCGTCGCTTGGCTCACTGCCCAACCCACACACTTCACTGCTACCCTGCATTTCCTTTTCACCTTCCGGAATACACAATAAGAAAAAGTATTGTCTTCGACGTGTGCATCAATATCTTTTGGCGCAATTTTCATGCGAACTGGCCTTCTGATCTTGCTAATTGCATGCCTTAATTCCTTTCTCTTGTGGACTGGGTGCAAAAGACTTTCTTCTTTCTCTCATTCTTATTCTATCCATCTCTCTAAGGCAAGAGTTAAACACTACTCTCAAACATTCATCCCTTTTTCTGATTAATTAACTATGGAACTCCCTTCTCCTTCTACCTTCCATTGACTTGAACTCATTCAAAGGCGAGGTTTCAAAACACCTATACTGCATTTTTCACTAACACCTTTAAATCTTTTCAGAGACCGGCACCTCAATAGGCGCTCAATCTATATCCGTTTGCTGCTGAATTCACGAGTCAATGATTCAGTGCTGACACACACACACACACACACACACACACACACACACACACACACACACACACACACACACACACACACACACACACGAGTACTTTACTAAATAACTCATGCATTGTCTCAGGCACCGCGTTTTTTTTTTTTTCATTTTTCAAGTAGAAAGGGAGCAGAGAAAGGCAACAAAAATTGTAATAAAAACAGGCTCACTGAGGTCCCGGACCCACACAATAAATTACACTGCTATATGTACTAGAATACATTCAACATCTTAATCTTTGCTGCATAAGACTAATGATACCTTTAATTTACTTGCCACAAAAGTGATCGCCAGTGTTCTATGAACCAAAACTGGCAGTATTATAAGATAATGTCTGCAGTTATTGTATATCAAGAAGATAATACCCACAGTAAGGTAGATAGTATTCATGTTCCTTGTACTGAATGAAAGACAACATCGGATTATTCATTATATGCAATGGGTCTTGTCAGTTATTGCACACGAGAGAGTGGTTCAAGCTGCCTGTTTAACTTATCATGCTACTAAACTCCCACTTTATTCGCACTATGAGATTTAATATTTCCGTAATCGGAATAAAAACTTCATACAAATTCTTTGTAACAGTATTTGCCGGAAAATTGTATTTTGGCTGAGACTCACATAGATATATATATATATATATATATATATATATATATATATATATATATATATATATATATATATAGATAGAGAGAGAGAGAGAGAGAGAGAGAGAGAGAGAGAGAGAGAGAGAGAGAGAGAGAGAGAGAGAGAGAGAGAGAGAGAGAGAGAGAGAGAGAGAGAGAGAGAGAGAGAGAGAGAGAGAGAGAGAGAGAGAGAGAGAGAGAGAGAGAGAGAGAGAGAGAGAGAGAGACTCGTGTATTTTCTGTGTTTTGAATAAAAAAAATAGTGAAATAAAAACATTCATAGATGACAGAGCTTCGAGGTTAGGTTGGTGTTAGTACTTTTAACACCTTCAGCACCATGACGCGTTTCCATATTCATTCTGCTTACTATTTAGTGATTTTATACAGTTTCAGAAACTTATGTAGGGATTAGAATAGTGAAGACTGTGGCCATTAACCTTCTGCCCCTCATAGACCCTTCCTAATGTCATTAAAATCGTACACAATACTCAATGCAAAAATGTGCCCCAGTACTGAAGGGATTAACGAGAAAAAAAGTATTATGGGAAGACGTGAGGTACAAAGATGAAAATATCCTTCCATTCTGGCTTCCGTTTCCCAACACTGAATAAATCAAGGCACTTTACTCTAAGGATGATAGAAAGTGTGTGGAATGTACGTTTTCATGCCCCAGAAAATTACCTTCATTCTTCTCCGACAGCAAAATAGACCCTCAAGCACACGAAATCAACGAACTCTCCATGAAAAGACCGCAACAGGAAAATAAATTGTAATGGCACAGCACATGTCTTGGTATAACATGACAGATAATAGTCAATGTGCGTATTTCTTACATATTCACTTGTCAGCATTCTTTTCTCCTGCTGCGTCTCCTGTTCTCTCTTTTGTAATATATTCTCTCTCTCTCTCTCTCTCTCTCTCTCTCTCTCTCTCTCTCTCTCTCTCTCTTTGTTTCTCGTAACGTCTTTGTAATGAGAGATCCTTACCGAAGAAGAGAAAACATAACACAGTATTCGCTCACATCATCAATCTCTTGTTCTCATATTGCACTCAGGAAGAAGTCAGTTGTAAGTGCACGACATATGTATCTCCTGTCTTCTTACTTTCCGTCGGATAGTGCCTAGTCGTTATACAGAGACTACATTGCCCCATCTGCCAAATATTTTACCGGCTGAGCAAGCTAAGCACAATTGGTAAAAGAGGACTCCTCAGCGTTCTTTCCTTTTAGCCTTGTGAACCAAGACTCTAAAAATCTTATCTCCCAGAAACTCACCAACTTCAGAAAGAGGAACTCAGTGGCTTGAGAGATCGATATAGAATATAATCTCGGCTCTATATCTCTCCCGCTGTCAATAAGTGCAGGGTTGTCGCCGAAGATGATAACAATAGTTCAAAGGAAAATAAGAATTTTTATACCATTTAGTTAAGATTACGTTTTTCTTCTGTGGAAATCTGTATACGAATTCGAGGCATTTTCTTCCTCACACACACAAGGTGGTCCCCAAAAGTATCTCTCATGACAAGTCCGGGGTTATGTGGTACAGCCTGAACTGGTCACCGATTGTTGGCACAGTTGGTGCAATGGTTTGGACAGCCACATAAGAAAGTTTATATTTTAGAGTTTCTTCTGGCGGTCCTCCCCGTCTCTGAGGACCCTCCTGCATCAATATTAAACTTCCTTTGGTTGCCAACGCAAGGGACAGACCATGATCCCTCAGTAGGTTTAATACCGGGTTTGTGTCTGAATATATTAGGAGACCAGCACCACTGACGCACCAATACTGCTTCAGTTATTGCATTAATATTCTTAGACGGCTGCCGGAACTCAGATATCCCTGGCTCGTTACTCATTTCACTGATTAATCGAACCTTACAGGTATATATATATATATATATATATATATATATATATATATATATATATATATATATATATATATATATATATATATATATATATATATATATATATATATATATATATATATATATATATATATATATATATATATATATATATATATATATATATATAAACTGTGTTTAGCAGGAAGAATATTGTCTCCATTGAATTTGCATGTTTCTCCCATTGCAAAGTTCACCAAGAGACCATAAGGCGTAATGAATCGCGGTAAGAGTGCCGCGCGAGACTCACTCCTGACATATGGGTGTTCCCTCTTCCTCCAGTAGTTGCCTGGAGCACTATCAACTACAGGAAATGGCCAAATTTCCTTCTGACACAGGGGAAAACTCAACATTTAACTTTATTGTCATGGCTCTTATTTTTAAACGTTTTATCGCTTGAGAAACTCGTCGCGATGGAGCTTAAGACAGCGTTCTTTTTTGTTGTTCAGAATTAATGGTTTCCTTGGGATTCACACAAATGCTTATTTTCAGGACGGCAGATAATGACCTTTTAATGGATCTTTCAGGCTTCCTTGTCTGGATGGTAATGCCTCCACGATGAGAAGATACGTACACGAGCTGAGGAAATTGTGTGTGTGTGTGTGTGTGTGTGTGTGTGTGTGTGTGTGTGTGTGTGTGTGTGTGTGTGTGTGTGTGTGTGTGTGTGTGTGTGTGTGTGTGTGTGTGTGAGAGAGAGAGAGAGAGAGAGAGAGAGAGAGAGAGAGAGAGAGAGAGAGAGAGAGAGAGAGAGAGAGAGAGAGAGAGAGAGAGAATGACAGCGAAGAGAAGGAGACTGGAGAGTGGGAAAAAGGCTTGGAAGAATAGTGGCAGCTGGAATTTGTATGCATCAAAGAGTATAGAACAAATAACGGTGCTCCATATGACATCTCTTACTTTTTCAGTGTCACTTCTGCCATTACCTGGTGTCACAAAAGGAGGGGAGGACACCAATATAAAACTGACACTCATTTCTATCCTGGGAACCTTGAATTGCACCAGCGAGGACATTCCCAGTTTATATGTGTATGCATAAGACGTTCTCGTGCGCAGATGATCTCAGAGAATTACTTACGTTTTTCAGTGACGCATTTATCATTCTTGTCATTTACTCTATACACACATTTACATTTTACGAGCAATCAATAAAGTGGGTAGAGTTGCCGCACTTAAACCTTATCACTTGGGTCAGAAATACTACGCTGTCACGGCTTTATTCATTAGGAGATACATTTTTTACTGATCATCATAAATATGTACTTACTAGAAACACTCATAGATATACGTGCACTAGTGTTCAGTAACGGTGGTACAATTATCTTACTGTTATTCTTTTCGTAGGAAGACAAACATTGCATCTTTCCGTCGCCTCGCTTCCCATTCTCATTACGGCCTCCAGCGTCTTGGTGCCTCTAGGGAGACAAATCCCTCCTCCTCCTCATAAACACGAGGCCTCGCAGCTCCTAGTGGCATATAGCGCCGGCTGACTCTGCTAATGAAAAGCCTTGTAGCCTGCCATCATCACTTCCTCTGGATTATTGGCTTGGTTTTCGCTTGTAGCTCGCAAAGTTATGGCATTTATTAATTTTTCGTTATGGTGGCATTAATACCAGAAATGAGAGAAACAATTTCCCTTAATAAACACCAGCAACTGTAATTAACGATAGCCATCTGTGAGGCAATGAAGATGGAGTGAGCTGCGTCACTTCTTTATATGGTGTTACATGCGGTCTCTCTCTCTCTCTCTCTCTCTCTCTCTCTCTCTCTCTCTCTCTCTCTCTCTCTGTGTGTGTGTGTGTGTGTGTGTGTGTGTGTGTGTGTGTGTGTGTGTGTGTGTGTACTTACCGCTATCTTAGAATGAAAAAGAAAAAAAAAAACATAATACAAAAAGAAAGAAGAAAAACATGAGCCTGGCTCCCAAAATGAAATCATTGATTTTGGAAAACAGGAATGAAAAAAATAAAAATGAAAAATGCTAATTAGAATGAGATGGTCTTTTTTTTTCTCAAGTAGAGTGTAGCATTCAAATGATCTAGCTGAGGTGTATTTTGGGAATGTAGATATTTTACCTACCGAGAAAGTATCACTAGGATATTGTGAGGCAGCTAATAATATGTTTGTAATTCAATCAGAGTGGACCTCACATATTCACGTTCACTTTTCGTGTTACACTGCACTACGACACGGTACTAATACATATTTATTGCCGGATATAATATAATAATACATTGTTTCCATTTGTGGAAGTGATGTTTTTATGAAGTACAGATAAATCGCATCGTGTATTTTTACCTGAAATAAAGCAAAGAACAAGTAGGGTGGATTCATCGTGAAATAAAATACATTCATGGCAATTCACAAAATGGATTAATGGATACTTGGAAATCTGTTTGTTCATGAGATTAACAACAATATTTACTGTAATCAAAACACGATACATGTCCTACCAGATACACACACACACACACACACACACACACACACACACACACACACACACACACACACACACACACACACACACACACACGCACAGAGAGAGAGAGAGAGAGAGAGAGAGAGAGAGAGAGAGAGAGAGAGAGAGAGAGAGAGAGAGAGAGAGAGAGAGAGAATTACCGAAAAGATCCCTGAAATAGATTTACTTCTCGGTGGAGCATTCCAGGCAAGACCTAGTTTCCCTAGTGAAAAAAGTACCCTCCATCCTTACAATGCAGTATTTTTGCCATATAAGCAGTCCAAGTTTCCGAAAAAAGTCCATCCTTTACTTTTACGAGTCGCAAACCTGCCATTAATTCTAAGAGCTTTAAAGAGTCATTCAACTCCAACTACACTTGAGAAAACACCACATCACGCAAGGATCTCTCCCATAACCCTGAACTTACCTAATGCCTCTCTAAACATCCGAAATAACTCCTCACTGCTGACCTTGCCGAGCCGATTGCCGTTCGTACTTAGAAAAGAAAAAAAGGAAAAAAGCGTCTACAGTCTAGCAAAAACTATCCTGGCAATAGACAAACACATTATCACCGTGCACTTTTAATCTCTGGCACAAAATGTACCATCTAAATATCTAATTCGACTCACAAAGCACAATCCCTCCACCTAATGCCAGGGTAAATGAACCTGCCTTTCTTTCCTCCTTGTCACATCCAACTCTTCATCTGTCATTCTTTCCAACACATTAAAGGGAGTCCTCATCTCCTCCATCCACTAGTTCCCATCAAGGCGTGGCGCCATCCAGCGCTTTATCCTCTCCATCCCTTCGACACCACTGTTTACTCCT
>NC_059269.1:14356128-14408628 GCF_017591435.1 Portunus trituberculatus | reverse complement strand
ATTGAATTAACGGTTGGATAAGCTTCGTAAATGAATTATTGCTACAAATTACATCAGCAGCACCACCACATCAATACCGGTGCTAATTCGGTTAACACCACCACCACTGAAATTACCAAATCGATATCGTCTGCAAAAACAATATCACAAGTGTCGGCTCAATATGCCTCTTAACTCCTACTGTCACTTACGATTATCAATATTACTAGTATTAACTTAATGAATTCCATCACTTCTAATCTGTTACAATTGTTTTGTTCCAATTAGATACCTTCGTTCACACACAACACAAACACACACATATGCTCTCTCTCTCTCTCTCTCTCTCTCTCTCTCTCTCTCTCTCTCTCTCTCTCTCTCTCTGAGCTCGCACTAAGAGGGTAACGGCTAATGGTTGAGGATCCGCTCGTGATCAGGCCTTGGTGAATTACACACAAACACAAACGCATACACACACGCGCAGACACACACAGACACACACACACACACACACACACACCTATGGGCTATACAGTCGTTACTTTTCATGGTATCCCCTAGAGCTAGGCGAGGATCACAGCAGGTATCGTGTACCGGTGATACGAGCCTGCTGTGTGTCCCGGCTGTTAGTACAAGACCGAGACCCTGGATATGTTCTATCTTCCTTGTTGTCATTTCTGTTCTGATCTGGAAAGTGTTACATTTCAAGGGACACTTCTAATGCATGTCCTCGGACCTCATTAATGAGGCGACGGGTCTTGTACGAGGCACACTAGTGGATGAATACTTGAAAGCCCAGAAGTGGTTGTTTGCGGGCACGACCACAGGGTGTTATTCCTTCTACCCGGAAGACGCGTCTGGTCAATATATTCAGATTGCAAATACTATTGTGGTGAGTTAATGGCCATTACTCCATCCAAGGTGTTCAATTATCTGCTGTTAGTGGCTGTTCATGGCTATCGCCGAGACTACCACACAGTTGAGCGGTCTGGGGGCACTCGTGGAAACTCGATTATTATTGGACACTTTCCATGGCAAATATTTCATCTAGTGGAACACCTGTCAAATCACGAATGGCAACGTGGCTGGTTTATGTTTCATGTCACTTAAAATTTGCCAAATACTATTTATAAACTTTGACTAGTACGATTAAACCACATCAGAAACAAGATACTCACTTGCATATTTTTAATGTAAAAATTCTAAACAGAAAAACATTAATAGGATACCATATACTGCACCCTTTCACACGTAATTTATTTCCTTTCTTTGGAAAATACATAGTCCATTCTCTCAGGCTGTCTCACAACACTCGTATATCCCATGCTGAATGCGTTCCTTTCCAAAGGAGGTTATTTACTGCCAAGGGGAACTGCAATTTTTGCTGAAGTACTTCACTCAGCCGCCACACGCTGCCAGGGGCCGCATGAACATCGAGGACCAGTAAGACCAAGCGATGTTGCCACACTGAAACATTTACTCGAAAGAAAGAAATTTATTGCAAAAGGGAGGAGGGAGAGAGGGTGAGACTTTTCTTTTATGAAAACTAAAAAAAAAAAAAAGAGGCAGCACATAGAGCTGTATATCAGGAAAAGCATAGATATTGGCACTTGTGGCGACTAGTGGCGACAGCCTTGACTTTCGCCCAGTGGATCGTAGACAAGGGTGACGCTGGTGGCTTCCCTGCAGTGCCACTCCGCTTTAATATTTTTTCAGCTTTGGTACGTCAGCAATATAGCCGAGTATTTCAATGGAATAACAATAAAAGATGCTCATGTAGCATTTTGATTTGTTTGTACGAGTGTTCAGACTACAAGAACCTCATGTAATTCTCTTATCCTATTAAGATAATTATGAGATCTGTCTGCAGGTGTGAAATGCCACACTAGAAGTAAAGAATGGTGACATTATTAAATAAGACAGACAGAGAGAGAGAGAGAGAGAGAGAGAGAGAGAGAGAGAGAGAGAGAGAGAGAGAGAGAGAGAGAGATTTTATATTATGACAATCCAAGAAGCTTCCTTCTCAAAAACACATTCCACTGTAAGAATTTTATATAATAACATCTACACGCCTGACTCACGCACCCGTGTTTGAGGGAAATAGGTGTATGAAAAGAGATTTACGGTCTAGTAGTGTAATGTCATAAACAGTCTTTACAACCAAAAATGGTGTATTTTCAGGCAAGACTTCTAGTACAGAAATTGCTCTAAATGTGTGTGTAGTGAGGCTGCAGAAACTAGCTCACCAGAGAGGATGCTGCATTCTACCTTTAACGAGCACTGGGAGAGAGAGAGAGAGAGAGAGAGAGAGAGAGAGAGAGAGAGAGAGAGAGAGAGAGAGAGAGAGAGAGAGAAGAATGACGGGATGGCATCTTATTAGTATCTTGTGTACACAGTTGATCTAAACAAATAGCCATTGATTTACAGTGGAGAACATTCCCACACACCAAGATGCAATGACCAAAAGGGGGAATGCAAGTAATGAAAGCGTTACAGCTGCACGTGGCTGCTCTTCCATTATGAATCATCGTAAGGGGTATAAAGTAAAGCCCTGAATTCGGAAAATGCACGGAATTATTAACCTCTTCAGTACTGGGACACATTTTTATTTCAAGATTTGAGTGTGATTAGACGATTTTATTTACATTACGAAGGGTCTATGGAAGTCAGAAAATTAATGGCCAGTCTTCACTATTTCAGTCCCCATACAAGCTTCTGATGCTGTCTAAAATCGTTATATATAAAAATTAATATGAAAAATGCGTCAGAGTACTGAAAGGGTTAATTTGACTACGTTTGAGAGTAACCATTCAAGTAATTTAAATATAAGGAACACCAGAAAACTGAACTCCATCATTATTATCGGTACCTACAATGGGAAATGGAATATATGAAGCAGTACTGTTTCGATGTGAGCCGGGATTATCTTGAGCTTGAGCACTTCATCACTATGCACTATGATTATACCCCGGTCAGGCCGTGAATGGCTCTATTGACACGATCGAGCAATCATCTTAATTCCATTCACCGCAACACACAAGACCAGGTACTTGGCCGGTTTCTGCCTCGCTCTCTCGTGTCCATCATTCATGCTTTCATTGGGAACGAGCGTCACGGTGTGGATTATTTCCTTGATGTATCCTTTCGTGGCCATTATAGTGTTACATGCTAGCTTTGTCATAGCAGTTACAATATATCGTTGATTCTTGTTTCTTGCATTGTATACCCGGTTCGTCCCACAGATACACAACACCTAATTTTACAAGTGATTCACATCTATGAATTAATATTTGCAGCAGTCTTCCAACATTCGTGTAGGTTGGGCTTCCTCACTCGGGTCAACGGTTTCCTAGCGGATGGGCTTTGAGATAGGGGGTACCCAAAAAGTATCCCCTTTAGCCCATAAATTCCCGTGAAAAGCCCACATGGTATAAATAAAAAAAATATATATATATCAACATGTGTGTGATCGGGCTAGTGGGGGCAGGGAAATGTGATAAAACATGTATTCAACGCTACTAATGACCAAGCTAAACAGATTTATGTATTCATAGCGACGTGAACACAGAGACAAAGGATCATTCCCTCTCCTCTTGTTCACAGTCTGCAACATCTACCAGGAGTTGCGACACCATCATAATTCAAGACGTGGTATGAGTCTGTGAGAATGGCTGAGGACAATGGGAGCGCTCCGTGTGAGGCTGCTGCTGCCTATGACTGCCCGTCTCCCTTACCCTCCTCATTCCCTCACGCGCCTGCCACTTGTGTTACGACTGAATAATAACTAGAGTTTATTGCTCGTGCGAAGCCTAACTTCCGGAGGAGGACGCTCGTGAATATTTATGGTACAAGTTGTCGGAGTTCTGGGCTAAGGACGGAAACACCTGGTGAGCTCGCGCGTGAGCACTTATGCTCCAGGTAATCCCACGAGAGAAAACTACTACAAGTTGGCGAGCTCCGAGGACGATGGAGACACGACTTGAATTGCTGAAAAATTAAGAATTGTGCCAGAAAACAATATTTAGTCTTTTTATTTCTTGCCAAGAATTTCCTTAATAATTAACCGAAGAAAAAAGTTTTATTTTTGTCTTTTTTTTCATTCCTTTATTTTATGCTTTTCTTTTGTGTATTGAGGCTTGGCTTGATGCTCCCAGCATTCATTGAAGAATAGATTACTTGTTCCCTTGGAAGTATATAGTGTTGCCCTTTACTTAGACCACACCGGAGACCTTCAATTACTTACCTATTTAATACATGAGTCAAAAAGAAATTACAATATGTTAAACATTTTTTATGCGAAAAAATGAAAAAAACTCAGTTACATTTTAGATTTAAATGTAACCTAGTATTTGCAAAATGTCATTTCCTGCTCCTCTGCAATCTTAATGTTATTTGGTGAATTTCTCATACTTATTCAAACATTAATAGTGCTTCGTTATTTATGACAAGTGGCAACTTGTTGCTTTATCTTTGAGTATGAACATTTTTCTCATCATTATTTCAGTTTCTTATTCTTAACAGTAAATTTTATAAAAGCCAGCAATATTATACTGAAAAGTAAAACAGGAAGCACCCACACTTCTCGTATCGCATTTCTCTTACTCATTTCTCTCTCTTTTTTAATCCTACCTTGATGCTTTTGAACTTTACATTTACCTCCTCCTCCTCCTCCTCCTCCTCCTCCTCCTCCTCCTCCTCCTCCTCCTCCTCCTCCTCATCCCCTCCTTTTTCTTTCACACACCACCATCCTCCCAATTTACCTTAATAAAGTTCGTTTTCTCTTTCCTTTTATTTCGAAGAAAGTGGAAAGACCAACTAAGTGGTGAAGGGAAGAAACATACTTCATTTCCACGTACTAAGCATTTGAAAACAGTGAAAAAAAAAAAAACATTTAGCAAGATCCTGAACATTCTAATTTTGTGAAACTGTTCTGAACATGATGAATGCTTTTTTGATGAAAACAAACTAGAATAATGAAAAATTAAACAAAGATTCCTCGCTGAGTAAAAATTCTCAACAGAAATGCAAAAGGCGAATAAGAAAAGAAAATGTTGGAAAATGAGAGACTGTACAAAGTGAACACATAAACCTTACTAAAGAATCACCCGTCGCGGAGGAGAAAGAGAACAGAAAGCACGGAGCTCGGGAAGAGAGAGAGGTTGGGCGACAAAGGCATTCTGTATCGCGTGGCGCGCTGATTATGTAAGGCAAAGCACGTCACAGGAAAGTGAAAATGTAAACTTACGACAATACTTCCATAAACGTTCAGAAATTTCACCCCTCACACTCTCTCTCTCTCTCTCTCTCTCTCTCTCTCTCTCTCTCTCTCTCTCTCTCTCTCTCTCTCTCTTCCCTTTCATTTATCATCCTACCGTCTTTGCTTTCTTTCTTGGTTATCGAGAGGTTAGTTTACATCAGGGAGCCGTAAATTTTCAAGAATTCTTCAGCATAATGTAAAGATGGACGTCCTCTGTCATAACTTGGCAATATATCCAGCGCTCAGAAGTGTGTGTGTGTGTGTGTGTGTGTGTGTGTGTGTGTGTGTGTGTGTGTGTGTGTGTGTGTGTGTGTGTGTGTGTGTGTGTGTGTGTGTGTGTGTGTGTGTGTGTGTGTGTGTGTGTGTCTGGAGTTATTGAAGTTATGGCGTAACAAGGTGCTGAGAATATTACACAGCGCTGAAGAATTGCACATAACGTCGTGCTGGAGGAAGGGAGAGACACACGACACAAAGAAAGAACAAGCAGTAAACATGTTGGACCCTGCTGGTCGCTACAAGAACATCTGTGTCTAATTATTTCATCTACTCAAGGCCAAAAACTACACACTGTAGATGAGAGTGATTGGACACGTTACATAGAACAGGTAGGGAAAATCAAGGAGCGATTCAGAATGTGATAAGTTATTCTATATTCTCACGACTAAATAAGAAGAGAGTGCAGGTGAAAGATGAGTAAGAAAATATATGGAATAGGTAGAAACAAGTGAGATATATTTCAGAAAGATGCAACGTGTTCCAAGAGCGGGAAATGAAACGATTAGCGCTGAACACAGGTAATGAACTTTGAACGCTACAGTGACCGTCTCCTCGAACGTGACTACATAACTGAATTGCGACACGTATTTCTTCCGCTCGATAAATCCACGCGTTTCCTCGCATGGTGAGTGAACATAAAATTTGCAAGTTTGGCAATTTTTTCAGCCAAATACTTTCATTATGTATCTTTTTCTCTCTCTCTCTCTCTCTCTCTCTCTCTCTCTCTCTCTCTCTCTCTCTTTGCGTTTCATTTGAAGTCTTTTCCATTTTTGTATCTCTGTATTTGATGTGTTTAGGAACATATCCGTGCGTCCGTTTATCAGTCTCTCTCTCTCTCTCTCTCTCTCTCTCTCTCTCTCTCTCTCTCTCTCTCTCTCTCTCTCTCTCTCTATCATTTCAGGTTCTGGAGCAATTCAAACACAGGGCGCTCGTTATTTCATTACACTTTGATAACCTTTTACGGTGCAACTATGAATGAATCTACTAAGTGTTAGTCACGGCACGAACATCAAAGATGAACGCGAGAGAGAGAGAGAGAGAGAGAGAGAGAGAGAGAGAGAGAGAGAGAGAGAGAGAGAGAGAGAGAGAGAGAGAGAGAGAGAGAGAGAGAGAGAGAGAGAGAGAGAGAGAGAGAGAGAGAGAGAGAGAGAGAGAGAGAGAGAGAGAGAGAGAGAGAGAGAGAGAGAGAGTGTGTGTGTGTGTATTGCAGGTTTGAAAGTAAGCCAAGAGTCCGTGGGATTCAGGAGTTGAGAGGATTTTAGTAAAGGAAACTCAGATACTGGTGAGTGTTGCAAGCGTTTCTATATTGCGTGGTTGAGTGTTGCAAGCAGAGACCTCCCTGATGTGGCAGGAAGGTTTATAATCAAGGGACAAAAATAATATTGCATCATACACTATGCTCAGTAATGTGCAGTAATCAATTCTTCACAAACTGTCAGCATATCCCGTTATTTCATTTACTCACGATGATAATAGTGATTAGAATTCTTTGCATCGAAATGATTCAGTGTGTTTGTAGATTGGAATGGACTACATCACAGTGAAATATCCATTATGGACAATGAACACAATACGGAGCAAGTTTTACCATGATAACAGCTTTATTTATTCTTACGCTCACTAACAATTGGCGAGTCGGGATGTAATTTGTCCAAAATTTGACATACAGTATATCGTTGTTGCATATTTCAGTAAATTTCCAAGATTTATTATTTTATCAAGAATAATCATGTGCAAAATGGGCCTGATGTCTTCAAAATCAGATATTTCTTTTATTAATTTTAATGAAAGGGATTCACCAAATCTGTGAAATTAATAGTCTAAAACATTATATCGATTATTTCCCCACAAAAGCACATCCCAACACTTCTACACCAGAAACTAGCTTACTTTTCCTTATACCCTAGCAAGTTCACTCTTATTTTGGATGATCATAGTCGAAAACATGAGATTTAAAGCTACGGAAGATAAATGACTAACTAACATAACGAAGTTTCGACATTTTAGATCAACCATACTGCAATTAAAGAGACTAATAGTAACAAAATAAGAAACTCCATCACTTGCTTTAAAAAGTTTGCAATTAATGTAATTGAATAGAGTCTACATGTGAGGAGGCTGTGTTGAAGAATACAATAAAAAAGAGGACAAAGAAAACTATTGAGGGAAGCAAGATGGACACAGTTAATGGAAATGAAGGTTCATTCCCACAATCTCCTTACACTACCGACTCACAGTCTTAATGCTGATGCAAATTTGCGGATTACCGAACGCGATTCAGAGGTATAATCGTTTCGAATCCCAAGGACGCACCACTCAGGCCTCCAGGATCATCAACTCCATGCCCAATATTTCCATACGGCGCAAAATTCTCAGCAAACCGAACTTTTGAATGTGATCACTAAATTAGAAAATATATGAATAGAAATGTTGAATATTGAAGCACGAAATATGTTATACCATTTGTCTCTTGATTCATTCATAAGTCTGAAAGATTAAAAGATATTCCTTTAAATCAATGGGTTAGACACGATGCTCTGTGTTGAGCCTAGGGTATACCAATGAATAAAATAAAAGAATAAATACAGAAATAGAAGAGTGAGAAATATATAATGGATTGAAAGTCTGTATAATCGAAAAGATATTCTCTCTCTCTCTCTCTCTCTCTCTCTCTCTCTCTCTCTCTCTCTCTCTCTCTCTCTCTCTCTCTCTCTCTAACACATACGAACACACACACACACACACACACACACACACACACACACACACACACACACACAAAAAAAGAAATTAAATCCATACAGTTTTCATGGAGAATTACATTGCGTTCTTAGAACAATTGTTTTATATGATGTCTAAAATAATAACATAATAATGACATGAAAATACCATTACAAAAGAAAATAAACATTTTATTAAGTGTGGCGCGCAGTAGTAGTAGTAGTAGTAGTAGTAGTAGTAAAACTATTATCATTATCAATAATAATGATAACAGTAATAACAATAATAATAATAATAATAATAATAATAATAATAATAATAATAATAATAATAATAATAATAATAATATTAATAATAATAATAGTAATAATGATAATAACTAATAATAATAATAATAATAATAATAATTATAATAATAATAATAATAATAATAATAATAACAACAATAGCAATGATTATCAATAATATTGCATTTCTAGCTGTGAATCTTTTTTCCTAATCATTGCCTTACATAATAAAAAAAATAAATTCTGAAATGGAGAACAGCATATATACAGCAGCGGCCTTCCCTAAGCGCAATGGACTGTAGGGTTAAGTGAATATTGTATGTGGAATGTGGGCGGGGAACAAAAGTGTGCAGTAAGAGTGTGTACTGAAGAGCCCAGTAAGTGCATTGTTACACACATTTGTAGAGGCTGCCGTGAAATAGAAGTGGTTCTGAGTGGCGCCGGGGGTAACGAAACGTTCTCTGGAGCAATGTTTAAGGAGAGGAACGGCCTCGGTCGAATAAAAGAGGAGTAGGTTTTGTTATCTCCCTCATCCTTATAGGCCTCCTGACAGCCTGACACGAGCGGTGTAGCCCACGTACGTCCATGTATGTATCTCATCTCCTCCCGGACATGAAAGTAATATTCCAAAGCGACTTTTAATGGATCTGTTCATTTACTCGTATTTATTCGGTTGTTTTTTGCTAGCACTTAGCATATGGAGCTGGGATTGGCAGAGGTAGACACTGCGTTTTCATTTCAATCACAATCACGCCTTGATTAAAATATATGTTACGGAATGACACGGAAGAGGGTACTTGTTACCTCTCCACATACACACTTAAAGAACAAAAGTGTTGAATACAAGGGTGTTTCATCAATACGAAAACAACTATAGGATTCCATTCAACCCACAAGTAGGTGTCATGACGGATCTCTACAACTAACAAAGAGCAGGAAGGCGTTACTGATGATGGTGCTGGAGAGAAAAGGGATCTACAATATTATTTCCTCGCAGAATGCTGGCTTGGTGGGTTCAAGGAAATACGTTCGGTTGAGAATGATTATCGAAGATCCACAGGCAATGTATCCAATAATAGAATAAAAATGTATAAACATGAGCGAGAGAGAGAGAGAGAGAGAGAGAGAGAGAGAGAGAGAGAGAGAGAGAGAGAGAGAGAGAGAGAGAGAGAGAGAGAGAGAGAGAGAGAGAGAGAGAGGCTTTATTTCTCTTTCTTTTAAAACGCAACCAATGTTACTTCCTTAAATTTAGACTAAAGTTGCGAGGATGCCACATTGAAGGCTCGGTAAAGACATTAATCCTACGATCAATCTGGGGCGTGTGAGGGCGCGATGCTCACCAACCCACGTCCATCCCGAGGCGACCTTTATGTTCCTTTCTCCAGAGAGGGGAAATTGCTCTTCTCTCACGCACTTTCACTGTCAATTTTATGGATCTTGCCACAAAAATAATATAAATGGAACTGAATAAAAAAACTCTGAAGTTCTGTAAATGAAATTTTGGTATCAGTTTTCAGTTGCAGCTAAATATGCACTTCAAGGCAGAGCGAAACGGTTTATATATTCATGAAGAGTTTTACATCATCATGCTATCGTACTGCTTGTCCATACATCACCACATATAAATAACGGCCTCACACACACACACACACACACACACACACACACACACCGCGTAGTGTAGTGGTTAGCACGCTCGACTCACAATCGAGAGGGCCGGGTTCGAATCCCGGCGCGGCGAGGCAAATGGGCAAACCTCTTAATGTGTGGCCCCTGTTCACCGAGCAGTAAATAGGTACGGGATGTAACTCGAGGGGTTGTTGCCTCGCTTTCCCGGTGTGTGGAGTGTGTTGTAGTCTCAATCCTACCCGAAGATCGGTCTATGAGCTCTGAGCTCACTCCGTAATGGAGAAGACTGGCTGGGTGACCAGCAGAAGACCGAGGTGAATTACACACACACACACACACACACACACACACACACACACACACTATAACATCCAGAAAGTTCACCGCAGCGTTGTCTCTTTCCTGAGAAGAAAACATACACAGATCCGCTGCGTTACACACTCAAACGGGAGAAGCTCCTCCGGCCCACTGACTTCCACGCCGACAGACGGAAATTGTTGCTGCTCGACCTTAGTATTAAACCATAACTTCAACTTCTCTCACTTCCACAGAGCAAGCGACTGCGCAGCCTGTGATATTAGCTTCAGTATATGTACGAATCTTTATCTTTTTTCTTTTCTGGGTTGATTTACGTTCTGACGGAGCACGTAGAAACGAATGCAAGATTGATAATTTTCCTTTTCCATAACAAGAGAAAAACAAACCTGAGTCATGCGAATATACAGTTCGCGGGGATGTGGAAACCAATTCTTCCTTGATCACCAGCAGCGCCCGAAATGGAATGGCCAGGTTGCAATGTTGCAGAGAATGGTAAGTGATCAATGCTACAAAATTACTGTTCATTTAAAATAAATACAGATTTGATTGAAATCCATCACGAAAAGAGAAGAAAATGAAAAACTTGGAGAGAATGTGAAGGGACGAGAGGAAAGACACTTCAAAGCCAAGAGTGTATTTACTTATTTCTTTGTTTGTTTATCTTTATGTCGAGAGAGAGAGAGAGAGAGAGAGAGAGAGAGAGAGAGAGAGAGAGAGAGAGAGAGAGAGAGAGAGAGAGAGAGAGAGAGAGAGAGAGATGCAGAGTAACTATAATTCGTTCAAAGGAAGTGGATTTGCGGCGCCTTAACAAAATCTGTCACGCCACCCATGACTGACTCAAGCAATGTCCTCATTCTGCACCACATAACTGAGACCTTCAATGTATTTGCACTAAAGCCTGCATATCGAATACCAGTCGTCCTATTGCCACATATGTATGATATTGTCATATATATCTATTGATGCCATTCATTAAAACACACACAAATTAATAGGTATAAAAATAATTAAATGATGATGATAACGGTAAATGACAAAAAGTGTGCAGGACATTTTGTTGATACAGATCTATGGATAAGGTTAAACAAAATAATTCCTGTTTTTCACTGTAAATAATGTAGCGCATTCATTGATTATTCAGCTTTTTATATAACGTTCACTGAAAGTGAAATAACCTCATGGAAGTAACCACTGAACTGTACATAATTTCCTCTGTGCGTACTGGGCATACATCTCAGTCAATGGAGCCAGTATTTTGTGTGTAACATGAAGAGATGTACTATTGTGGATCAGTTCCGTCAGTATTACCCCACTTAACACAAATATAGGTCTATGATCTCTGAGCTATTTCGAGGACAAAAGTTGGCTGTGACATGAAACTAGCTTAAGTGAATAACACACACACACACACACACACACACACACACACACACACACACACACACACACACACACACACACACACATCTACACATACACACACGTTCCAGTTAAGTGTGCTGCCAAAGACCTCCCCCCCAAAAATCTTTGTAGTAGATCCCCTGACCCTTAAAGACGTGTTTATACTCGTATGTCACACTCGCCCATTAATGTGTTTCCTTTGACAGTCTACTAAAAGTAATGGGATCATATTTTCTACTTTATTATCCTTTCACAAGCTTCCCACTATTTCCAAGAATAATTTTTGTTATTTTCTTTGCTGCTGTCAATAATAATGATAATAATAGTAATATTAATAATAATAATAATAATAATAATAATAATAATAATAATAATAATAGTAATAATAATGATATTACTGCTGTTGCTGTTGCTGCTGCTACTACTACTACTACTACTACTACTACTAGTACTACTACTACTACTATGGTAATATCATTAGAAATTATTCCTAGATAGGTGGAGGAGGAGGAGGAGGAGGAGGAGGAGGAGGAGGAGGAGGAGGAGAACACTGATGACGAAAAGAACGACAACAACGCCGAAAGGAGTGATGATGACAAGGACAAGGAGGAAGAACACACGGAGTAGGATGACGAGGAAGGCGAGGCAGAAGAGGAAGAGGACTTGCCGGTATATGAAAAGAATATAACGAAACATTATATTCGAAGGACTTACAATTTAGCTGAGGCGTCCCGTGTTGGAATAGGGAGAGGGGAAAAGAAAATACACAGCCAGGAAACGAAATCAATGGATGCAGAGGAAGCAAGTGAAAAGCTAAAGTCTGGAAATATTTCGGAGTTGATGGAATAGCGGTAGTGATGCTGAACTGCAGAGGGAGGGCACCAATAACCCGGATGTATCTCAGAGGGAAGATATGGGGCAGGCGCAGCTTTCACTGAGATTTAGATAGATCATAGTATAAGAATGAAGAATAACGGTAAAGGAAATGCACAAATTTTCGTAAGTCTATCCAACCATAAAATATTAATAAAAAATATAAAAAAATAAGCAGCATACATACACCGCGAATGAATTTCATAAGGGGACAGCATAGCATTCAGTGAGATTTATAAACAGATCATAGGAAAAGAATAAGGCGTGAGAGGAAAAGTACAGGTGCAATATTTTTTCTAAGCCTACCCAACCATATAATATTAATAAAAAACTGCGTCAATATAACCCGAATGAATCTCAAAGCGAAGATAAGGGGACGGCACAGCATTCAAAGAGACTCATAGATAAATCATAATAGAATAATAAGGAGTAAGACGAAAAGTAAGTGCAAAATTTTCAAAGTCCACCCAACCATAAAGTATTGATAAAAACAGGAAAAATTGACATAAACCATTCCTTATGTATCTCAGAGGAAAGATATGGGAACGGTCCAACATCCACAGAAAGTTAAAGGTGTATCAAAGTTAAATAATAATGAAAAACGGTAAAGTGAAAAGGTAAAATTCTTTGTAAGTCTACTCAACCATAAAGAAAAACAACATAAATCAATGAGAAAACTAGAAGGAACAAGAAGAGTATCTGAAGGATGAACACACGGGAAATCTATAATGCTATCACTAATTCACATCTAATCTATCTTGCAAAGAGGACGTTCAGTTCAGGAAAAAAAAAGTCAATCGACCTTTCAGGCATAACTGGATGTTCCGTGGCATATTTTCAGTTGGTTCTCATGAGTGGCCAGCGGCAGGGAACTCAATAATTTGTTCTTGCATGGAATGGTGTTTCGAGTTACATATTTCACTCTGCTTTGATATGTTACGCTACAAAGTCATTTTTTCATACGACGAAGGAAAAGTTACTACCCGTGAAAGCAATAATCCGTCACCAAGGCTGCTTATATAAATTCTACATGATATATGACGAAGCAAGACAAGCTATAATATATTCATCGTTTTCCCGAGAACTCTATTCTCAATTGCATTCTCCAGCTTTCCACATGCCCATAAAGAACCGCTGATCCGCACTTATTTTTTACCACAGCATTCTCCTTTTACTTACCTCCAATTCACGATATTCATTCTCTCTCTCTCTCTCTCTCTCTCTCTCTCTCTCTCTCTCTCTCTCTCTCCATGCTGTACATCACTACCTTTTAACATATTCCTCTCTTAATGTATCCTTTTCGTCTGTAAGTGTATTATAGTGAACAAGGAGAAACGATCAAAATGTCTGAATGAAAAATAACAGATACGGTCAAATATGTAAGGTCGAGAGAGAGAGGGAGAGAGGGAGAGAGAGAGAGAGAGAGAGAGAGAGAGAGAGAGAGAGAGAGAGAGAGAGAGAGAGAGAGAGAGAGAGAGAGAGAGAGAAAGTGAAACGTTGATATCCTAATTCAAGATTACAAAGGAGTAGCGTGTGGACGTAGGTACTGAAATGGATTTATAAGACACTACACTGGTGCCGTGGCATGTCTCGGGAGTCACGAGATACATGAACGGACATAAGAAGAATCCATGAGTAAATAACTGATCAGGAAAGAAGACTGAGTGACAAAGCGTTAGTTGCGGCTCAAGAGGATGGAGTGAGAAAGTTATACACTGATTTATGTAAGAAGAGAAAGAAAATAACTATATTGAATGGTTATAATTGGGAGCGTCTTACTAGTTCGTATATTTTCGTTTTTTCACTAATAAATTTCACTCAACTGCATTGCTTATCCATCCACCATTTGCCAGCTACGCCACTCTCTTGCTTGTAGAAATGCAAGCGAACAACGAACAAGGTCATTATAGTTAAACGCTCAGGCACAACGTCTTAGCTGAGAGAATGCATTAAGTCTGGGCAAGTGCCGAGGGCAGGAATGGAAAGCTGAGCCGAATTTGGCCCACTCGAGGAGCAAGGAAGCAGCGTAATAACTTCCTGTGACGCTTAAAATACAGGAAGATCTCTAAGTAGGAGGGTGGGAGGAATATGATTTTCTGAGAAAATGGGGGATAAGAGGTAGTAATACGAAGGGGAAGGAGAGGAGAAAAAAAGGGAGGTATACACGAGGTGAGGTTATAGAGTGCCGGAGGGGGTAAAGAGGGAAAATGGAATGGTGCGGTGAGTTGAGAGAGAAGGAAAGGGTGAGCACAAGAGTGAAGCCAAAAGAGACAGCTGGTGAAAGAGAGTGAAGGTGGAAGTCGAGGTGACGGACAGAATGAAGCGTCAAACTATGCTGTGAGAAGGAACGTGGCCGTCGGCATGAGAAAATAAAAAGCAGAGGGGAAAAATCTCACAAGAGAGTGAGGTGAAAATAATAAATATAGTTCTGGAAAGAGAGAAAATGTTTTTGTTAGCTTTCGCTTATGAAACGAAGGAGTTGAAAACGAAAACTGTTGCCATGAGTGAAACAGAAAAAAAAAAGACGTCTCTTCCAAATCAAACAACTCTTATTTTATACTTATATATTTGTTTTTATTTTTTTGCTAATGCAACACTGAGAAACTTCAATGAGGCTGTGGGAGTAAAAACTACCGCTATGAGCAAGAAACGTTAGTGAAGCGATGATAAGAGCAGTTGCTTTGGACGCGGAAACCTTTGCATGTCCAGACGGTAATTACAACCCACACGTTGCGCCTGACAGCAGAGCAGAGCCTCCACCTGCCCGCCCCATCGCCCCTCACTCAGCTTCCCTGCATGCATTTGACCTCCGGTCGTGTTGGGGTCGCAGCCAATCAATTCCTATGTTTGTTTTTCTCTTTGCGTTATTTATTTTGCATTTAATTACCAAATCATTGTTATTATTATTATTTTTTCAAAAGCATCAGTCAACCCCCCAAAAAAAAATCTCAATGCCAAGCATTCTAATGGTATTTTACGACAAAACTAGTCGGGAAATGACAGCTTCAGCGAAAAAGAGAGAAAAAAAATATTTGTATACGCTGCAGTCCAAGTACATTATCATTTTCCTGCACCACGTCCCTTCATTATAAAGAAAATACACATGTGCCCAATTTCACTCCCTCGTTGGGCTGTCTTCCTCGTGCACGAGAGGCAAGAACAGACGAGGGACAGGCAGGTGAGGTGAGGTGAGGTCCGCCGCCTCCACACCGAAGGGTGGGTAGAGTCTTCGTTCATCGACCCGCAACGCCACACTGAAGGGGGACACTGACTTCCTGAGCCTAAGTCTCAGAGTGGCACATCTGTTCTCTCAACCATTCTGACCCTCACTTACGGATCGTACACACATTCACACTAACACACACACACACACACACACACACACACACACACACACACACACACACACACACACACACACACACACACACACACACAAAAGGGGAAAAAAGTAACCACACACACTAATGAGAGAATATCACTAGGGTCTCTCTCTCTCTCTCTCTCTCTCTCTCTCTCTCTCTCTCTCTCTCTCTCTCTCTCTCTCTCTCTCTCTGATGGTCACGGCGGCGGGGAACTAGTGATAATTAACGTGAGTAATCTCTTTCATCCAGTGCTCGCCAAGAGACTGTTCAAGAGGACTCAAGTGCCTATTAACACACATCATGAACCCTACGCGAGAGTCACCGGATATATAACTAGGTCCACTGAGAGTTACGAGTGTGTCTACCTTTTCTGAGCACACTGATAATGTTTAAAATATCTAAGACTACAAGATTTTGGAGGTCTTTTTTTACTTAACATCTACGAAAATACTTGCTTAATGATTTCTTTACTGTGAAATTAATAATGTTACAAAATGTCCAGCTTCGTCATCTATTAGTCTACAGGCTTGTATTGTCATTCAGTACATGCATATTTCTTTTTCCATTTCTTCTGGCGTTGGGATTAGTAAAAAATAGAAAGTTCAAATGAAGAACGGCCATTGAACTACTCCCTATCACGAGTTGTAAGCAGTAGATAAAAATAAAATGTGTTATCGTATTTCTGCCACCGACCTTCGCCATATTACGGCCTTCATTCTTCGTCTTCGTCTGACTTCTAATCAGGAATCTCATCGGAGACCAACATTCCACGGGGAGCAACAGACACTGATGAAAGGCAGCGGGTGACGGCTCAAAGGTGACCAAAATAAGTATTACAAATTAGTCAACCTTTTGGGCATCACTTTTACTGTTACTATTACTATTATTACTATCATTATTATTATTATCATTATTATTATTATCATTATTATTAACAGTAGTAGTAGTAGTAATAGTAATAGTACCACTACTACTACTACTACTATCATTATTACTATTATTAGCAAGACCAGTTCTGTGTGTGTGTGTGTGTGTGTGTGTGTGTGTGTGTGTGTGTGTGTGTGTGTGTGTGTGTGTGTGTGTGTGTGTGTGTGTGTGTGTGTGTGTGTGTGTGTGTGTGTGTGTGTGCGTATGTGTGTGTGTGTCCTCATTAAGTATATGGTGCATGATTGCAGACAAGGAAATAGTGTTGCTTTTGGAAGGTACATACAAGTATAAAACACGTAATTGTCTGACTTAAAAACCCCAATTTTGTTACCATCCCTCGATTTAATTAACGTTCAGTCAAAATTAATGAATGAGATAATGGGGAACAACAGGGAGGGAATTTTAAAAGCATTTCCTGGTGTGGGAATAATACCTGGTGGCAAAAGAATTTCAACTTGAAACTACACCACCAATACCACCACCACCACCACCACCACCAAGCAAACATCCTTTACTCCACGCCAGACACCACAGAGGATGAAAAGCTCACCGACCAACACTAAAGAATAGATTGAGTTATACATTTAAGTACTGCCCTAGAAACAATAAATGGTAATGTTTGTTTATCTCTTTTTCTTTTTTTTTTTTTTTTTTTCTTTTAGTAGGCCGTGTAGCTGTGGACACTGTGGCGCCATCCTTCCCCCTCTTCCCGCAGTGTCTGGCCGGCAAAAAGGGTCCGCGGGGTGTAGATCCGAGGTGACACAAGAATTTCGGGGAGCGAGAGTAGCAATCAATAGCAGGACAGCAGCACCCTCACCCTCCATTCGCCGCACTCTCCCTTCCTCTCTTTCTCCCGTCTCTGCGGTGCCACCTTCCCAACCCAACCAACCTACCTACACCTGCCTAGCTGAACGCACACATACACATGCACATACGCACACGCGCGCACACACACACACACACACACACACACACACACACACACACACACACACACACACTACACGCACTGCTCACACACATCCACATACGCGTTTTACCTTTCCACCTCTCTCTCTCTCTCTCTCTCTCTCTCTCTCTCTCTCTCTCTCTCTCTCTCTCTCTCTCTCTCTTGAAAAGAACATATACTTTTTAGATATTCACTAATGAATCACTAATATGATCCTTCACTTGTAAATGCAAGCTACTCTTTACGTTATTGTAATATCATATTTTGCAAAAGTAATACATCTGTCAAATTCTCAGCCACCATTATAAAAATGTGAATATCATTTTTCTATGGTGTAGTCTGTTACACCAAAAGGAAAATTAAAATCTTTTTTTTTTTTTTTATCATGTTATTTTTCTTTGACTGACAGTTTTAAGGCACATTTTCATTACGTTATTATTTTTTTCTTTTTTTTTTTTTTTGTAAAAAGTGTAATCTTCATTTCCAGGAAGGCAAAAAGTGATCACTAATATCATAGAGATTCACCTCTTCAATCATATAAAACAATCCCCTCCCCTTAATAGACATGGTGTTCATTAACCATAAGAAATTTTCAAGACATTTCTCCCTGAATTTTGGATAACTCACTTGTCTTTAAGGGAACTGGGAACCCAAAAGGCATTTTTTTTTATCTTCTATTGCCCTTGGCCAGTTACCCCTCCTACATTAAAAAAAAATAGTAAAAGAAAATTGCATTGAAATATATTGGGTAGGAAAAGTTTCTCTTCGCTGCAAACAGATTTGTGTTTATATTTGATTACCATACTACCAAACACATATAGATAAACATTTAGTCAAGGAACAAAAATATAACTTAGGAATATTTGTTTAATTAAAAGACAAACTAAAACTTTAGAGGGCAAAAAAAGCATGGAGGTTATTAATGACCCGTTGAGTGATTAAAATCTCTAGGGAATTAAATTCAGGGCAAAAATAATAAGTGTTCATCGCCAATAGAGTAGCGCTTACATGCTTGGTTTCTATAACTAAATAATAGTTATAGAAGATTCACACACACACACACACACACACACACACACACACACACACACACACACACACACACACACACACACACACACACACACACACACACACACACACACACACACACACACACACACACACACACACACACACACACACACACACACACACACACACACACATATCCAGGAAATCATGACAATATTGTGTTCATACACACTGTGAAGACATTTCTAGGGTTCAACTTTCCTTTTCAATTTTCTCTTGCCGTCCAAAATTGCATTATATGAAAATCAGCTACGATTCAAATTGAGAATAAGACTGATTATTGACTGATAATAAAAACAATTTGAAAAATATTATAGCACTTAGCAAGGATGATGAGGCTGTAAACAAGTGAATACAGCACTGTCTGTGCCTGTTAAATTAATTTGTAATTCGTTGCATGGAAACAGATGCTGAATGAATAACTCTCGTATAAATAAAACACGACTGAAAAGAATAATCAGTGACGCCACCGCATAAAATGAACACACATTTTTTTCCAATGTTCATCGTAAAAAAAAAAATATTCATGACAAAATTAATGACTCGCTGAAGAATTACATTACTCTGATATTCTTTTGATCCAATCGCTTCCTCTAATATTAAAACAGAAAATGGCAACACTAACAAACAAATAGACACAGACAGTGATATATACAGACAAAGATAGCCAAACAGACAGATAGGTACATCAAGTGATAGACGCCCACCCCCCCTACACACACACAGATATAGGGAGGCGGTGGCATAGTGGATAAGGTGGTGAGCGTGGGATCGGGCAGAGGTCCACGCGTAGGTTCCAATCCCACCACGTTATTTTGCCATTTGTCGAGTGGTTTAAAGTTACCTACATGTCACCATGATACCCAGGTTCTAGATGGTTACGCCAAAGATGCGCTTGGGTTGTGATATGGTCCCTAATATGGGTACTACTATAAATAAAATTGCTTGCGCTTCTAATGGATGGAAGCTTAACAGCGCTACCAATACTCTTTAAGTTACATACAGGTGCTATAGGCCAGGACATAAAACAGAGATGAATAAAACAAAAAACATATTAATAAAAAACTTACAGATCAATAAACTACACAAAAATAGGAGTGGGAGCAAATAAGCAAGCAAGAAAATGAAACACAAGAGAAGGGACCACAAAATAAAATCCACCCGCAGTTCTATAATCCAGTTTCCCTTACTAATACTTAAGCCTTACTGTTTCAACTAAATATTCACTTTTAATATATAAATAATGACCAAGCATTATTACCAGTAGTATTATGAATAGTAGTGTAATAAGTGGATGAAAAGAAAAACAGAAACACAACGATTTTATTTGTATAAGGTTATATCTTACAGTAATTACCATGGGAACATATCTGTATGTTTGAGTTAACTCCTTCAGTACCAGGACGCCTTTCCATATTTATTCTCCTTACTATTTGGTGATTTTTTTTACAGCTTCATCAACTCATGTGAGGGATTAAAATAGTGAAGACTCCGGCCATTAGGTAATCTTCTGACCTCCATAGACCCTTCCTAATGTATATAAAATCGTCTAATCGTATCCAAAAATGAAGATAAAAATGCGTCTCAGTAGTAAAGGGGTTAATGAGCAACAAATCTCAAAAGCCATTCTCGTGAAACATTCCATGCATTACGTCGCAGGCAAACTTTTCAATACAAGTTTTCCTTTATTGTTTGGGTATTACCGTCAAAAGTTGGCCACCACTCTATCGCCGCAATAAAAAGTATTTGTTTGCTTGCTGGGACGGAGGAGTGGGTGGTCAGGGGCGTAAAGCGTGTGTGCATTACATGATGGTACGTGTGTGAGTGTGTGTGTGTGTCTGTGTGTGTGTGTGTGTGTGTGTGTGTGTGTGTGTGTGTGTGTGTGTGTGTGTGTGTGTGTGTGTGTGGTCTATAAGTACCGCTGAAAAAAAATCAAATTTGATACAACTTAATGAACGTGAAATATCAGTAATAAAAAAAAAACCTAGGAATTGCTTCCAGAACTTTGTAATACATGCTAATAAACGAATAACAGTTGTGCGCACAATTCTTCTATCTATCACAAGCATTTTCACAAAAAAAATCTTATTTCCTTTTTTTCGTTTCCGGGATTGTGTTTATTTATTCCTATTATGTTCTCTGACAAAGGTTTCGGCAACGAAAGAAAAAAAATGTCATGAGTTCCTGGCATAAAGAATGACTCAGATTACTCACACATTTGACAGTTGAAAAGGTAAATGAAAAAAAAACTAATACACTCTCCACAGAAAGTCACACGAATTATTCACTCCAATTGCTTGAAAGAGCCCAAAGATCACTTCACTGGTTGTTTAGATACGAATTTCTGTGGCCTCAGGAAGAGCGTGACGTGTCGCGTGGAGCAGAGAGAGGCAGCCCTGGGTGATGACTCCTTCGGCACCAGTACGACGGAATGAACAATCAAGGCTGAGATAGGGGAACATTCTCCTTATATATATATATATATATATATATATATATATATATATATATATATATATATATATATATATATATATATATATATATATATATATATATATATATATATATATATTACTAAAAATTTAGGAAAAAAAATAAAAGGCGGAATGAGTAACGACAGCAAAGCATTAGTGCGTATAATGACTAACAATGAAAAAAACACACACACAAACATAAGACAAATGTGCATAAAGCAATTTCAATTATAAAACTATTAATCCTTAAGAATTCACTGAGCGTGAGGCAGCAAATGAATATTTTAGTGTTTGTAGTGTGACTCGGATTAAACAAAGAAAAAAAAAAGATGCTAAAAACATTGGACAGATATTCTATAATGTGCCAGGCACGTCACATCTAAACTGTGTGTGTGTGTGTGTGTGTGTGTGTGTGTGTGTGTGTGTGTGTGTGTGTGTGTGTGTGTGTGTGTGTGTGTGTGTGTGTGTGTGTGTGTTCGTTTATGTGTCTGTGTGTGTGCGTGTGTATGTGCACGCGTGCTCCAAATATCTGTATCACTATTCTTATGATATACTCTTATACCGATATAATATTCTAAAAATTATTTTTACATATCCATGTAATGCAGCAATGTGGCCATGTATTCAGCGCCATCCACCCCCACCCAACCCCCCACACACACACACATTTACTTACATACTACAAATGATACGAAAAAAATCTGCAACACTCACACTTTTTCTTCTTGAAGAGAAAGTCCTCCTCTGCGGTGATAAGCCAAAAGAAAACTAGGAAAAGGAAGACACAAATGTTTCTCCCGTGCTCTTCCTTGCCCATGTTTCAGTGCCGCAGACTTACAGACACACAAGGACTGCTGGCGAGGCAAGCGGGCTGGGCACGCGAGGCGCTGATGAGAAGTTGACGAGGAGGCCGAGTCAGTGCCGGGAGGTAGATATTGAACCTACGATACGATCACATTTTCGCTGAAGTTTTCTGTTTTCTTTTCATCTAATTCCTTTTCTCATGGATCACAATTACCTCCCTTACAACACTTCCTATCTCGGCATAACTATTTTTCTAGATATTTGTATTCACCATCACTTCACGATTCTCTATTTGGATCTCTGCAGTTGGAATAAAACAATATATATATATATATATATATATATATATATATATATATATATATATATATATATATATATATATATATATATATATATATATATATATATATATATATATATATATACACACACACACACACACACACATACACACAAATATATGTTACAACCTACGCTAGCACATGAAGTCATCAGAGATTGAAACAACAAAGCGATGACGAATCTCGTGCACTTCACCTGATGACACACTACTTTTTGTTTTTCAAATCTTCAACTCAGCGGTAAAACACGTGTCACAAAAAAATTCACCTACTTCTGCCAGTCGATACTTATCATTATCTTTCTTCGCGTTAAATTGCACAAAGAGAAGAAGAAAGATGTTTATCACAATGTGAGGCCTACTTTTTTTCACTTCCATGATGGTACCCCACCAGACTGTTCTCGATGAAGTCCAAAGTCATTTTCATCATCACCATCATCACCCTGACGCTTTGTAGTTGTGCCCGTATCTTTTGTGTTCGCGACTAATGAATCACCAAAATAAGGCCGCAATACACACCTGATCTTCTTTTGTTTCTTTTTATTTAAGAAAGCGACCAGGTATAGGTGTAGGTGTATAAGTATAGGTCAGATAGGTTTCATATCTACTGACCCCAAAATATTGATAGAATCTGCATCAGAGTTGAAGTGAGTTATTACCGACAAAAATCCACTTGAGACACTTAACAGTCACCTCTGCACCTCGCTCTCAGCACTTCAGACAGCGTCATGATCACATCGACAAGGTTATCTCATCTTCCTCAAAGCATCACCAGTTGTCACAAAAGTTTAATATGTGTTATATACACCTTTTGAGATTTTTTCCATAAATCGTTCGTTTATTTACACAAGTAAGCTTTTCTCCACTAAACATAGTAGTCCACTAAAGGGACAAGAAAAAGGTAATCAAATTTATCAAGTCATGTTATATATTATGTGTCACTCCTGCTCCAGACAGTATTGCGATGCAGCATTATCCACAGCCACGAACAGATCTCTTCCCGTAAATTTGTCGCTCAAAATATCTTCAGTGAAGCCTAAAAGAGACTAAAACATATCTGTCTACATGGCCCACCAGGCTCACAAGAACAAGGGAACCACGCGCGGCGGCGACCTACCCTCCCTGCCGGCACAAGTGAGACTGAGACTCGCCGCTCGCATGCTAAACCCGCCGCTATTATCCCCTCGCCCCTCCTGGCCACTACTTGCACCACATCGCATAGATTTTTCCTTTCTTATTCGATACCTCTATAAGAGCAGTGGAGAGTAGATGAGAACACACGACACATTTTGTACATTATAATGAATAGATATTTTAATTTCTATAATGGGTTACGTATTTGTTGTTGTTGTTGTTGTTGTTGTTGTTGTTGTTGTTGTAATTACTCAGACTATGAATTACAAGTTGAAATGGCAAAAAAAGTAAAAAAAAAAAAATCACCCTTGCCTCAGGAGGTTTGTGTGGTGCAGAGGTAACAAGTCCTCCCACCGCCCCCACACCTTAAGCCCAGGTGTGTCGCTCCCACGTACATGGTTCCGATGATAGTAAAGCGATTCCAAAGTCATTCTAGTGTTCGATAGCTCTATGTGCAGTGTGTTTCCCACTAAAACTGCCTTTCCTGTTTCATCTGAGGTGTTAGTCCGGTGAGTATCGACCCGCGCAGTTTAAGGATTATCAACAATGTGTGCTTTGAATATTGCTCACGGGGAAAATTTCGTCACCTACACCAAACACGTCCCAAGGATACACAAGCCATCGGATGTGTTCGTATCACCTGAGATTTCTGGCCATAGTGAAGCATTTGTAGCTTTTTAGGTGTGTGTGTGTGTGTGTGTGTGTGTGTGTGTGTGTGTGTGTGTGTGTGTGTGTGTGTGTGTAATTCACCTCGGTCGTCTGCTGGTCAACCAGCCAGTCTTCCCCATTACGGAGCGAGCTCAGAGCTCATAGACCGATCTTCGGGTAGGACTGAGACCACAACACACTCCACACACCGGGAAAGCGAGGCCACAACCCCTCGAGTTACATCCCGTACCTATTTAATGCTAGGTGAACAGGGGCCACACATTAAGAGGCTTGCCCATTTGCCTCGCCGCGCCGGGACTCGAACCCGGGCCTCTCGATTGTGAGTCGAGCGTGCTAACCACTACACTACGTGTGTGTGTGTGTGTGTATGTGTGTGTGTGTGTGTGTGTGTGTTTTTATCGGCTACTCTGTTTAAACTGTTTATCTACAATTTCACCCTCAGCTGCAATGTTACTTCTCTTTCTGACTACCTGCTTCTCAACAGGCTCACTGAATGTGTCTCTTTCACGCGACTTGCTACATGCCTTCAACACGGTGCTATCCCATCTCACTAACGCAAGAGTTTACTAGTACCTTCACTCTTTTACTCGCTTCTCTGGTAATCTCTCTCTCTCTCTCTCTCTCTCTCTCTCTCTCTCTCTCTCTCTCTCTCTCTCTCTCTCTCTCTCTCTCTCTCAAACACACACACACACACACACACACACACACACACACACACACACACACACACACAAGTATGTACTTAGATGAGTTATTCTGTTGGAATTTTTAGACGATATTTTCCAGAACAGGTAATCTTTCTAATGAGGTGATATCTAGTCCATTAAATTCTATATTGCAGAAAAAAAAGAAAAGAAAAAGGGAAGAGACTTTTAGATACAGAAAGAAATGCAACATATCTCCCAGTAATCTTATACACATTACGTAATTATCCTACTAGATATGAAAAAAAATGTCTAGTACTTGATTAAATGTACTAGCTAATTAATTTTCTGAAAATCACTGCATTGATTAAATCTCTCTGTTCGGTACCGTAGTCTTTCTTTTTTTTCTATTTTTCTACATGCATTACACATTTTCTTGATGTATATGGCACAGCGGTTAGATATGTCACTTAGGCGTAAAATTTACCCTCTGCCGGAACTGACAAAAGCCCTTCAGTTCGATTTACGAGTCTCTCCAGCTTGCTCCGGTACGCACCTTTACGTAAAAATATGAAGCAGTGTTCGGAAAAGTTAAGGATGCGCCAAGCAAGTTCCCGTAAAGCAAAGTAACTTACTCCTTTCTGCAAGAGTTTTATATATTTTTTTCGAACCATCTACTCTACCAAAGGCATCACGGAGAGAAAGCTTTCGTACAATTCTAAAGAAGAGGAATGAGTTTGCCACCGAGCTTGCATCTTCCATATTTTTGTGTTTTCTTGTTTTTATTCGTCTGCTTCTAAGGTCATGTAACTACGTCTGAATCATTGGCCTCTCTTACTTCTATACCCAGATGTTTTGATATTCCTCAGCCACCACAGAAGGAAAAACAGGAAGAAGAATTTGTATGTTATTTTGTACGAACTGGTTAGCGTCTTGAAGCAAAGCCTAACATTAAACTTTCCTATAGAGTTGGGGAAACCTTTATTGAATAACAAGTTTTCAGTTTTACTGCTATATCATTATAATGACATTAATTCATGAGCTCGTGTGTGTGTGTGTGTGTGTGTGTGTGTGTGTGTGTGTGTGTGTGTGTGTGTGTGTGTGTGTGTGTGTGTGTGTGTGTGTGTGTGTGTGTGTGTGTGTGTGTGTGTGTGTGTGTGTGTGTGTGTGTGTGTGTGTGTTTTGTGATAATCAAAAGGGTAAGTGTAAAGCTGCCATCAACACAAAGTGGGAGGTAGTGCTTATAGTTTAAGCTGAAAATGTCATGAACGGCATAATCCAGAGGGACATTCTGTACAACAATATCCATTATATGGCATAAAAATGTTGCTTCTATATTACAGTGATGCACAGAAATTTCTGTCTCTCAGTTCGATAGTGACTCAAAACACAAGTATATAATTCAGCAACCCACTCGTTACCTTTCTTACAGGTTTTATCACTAAAGACATGTTTGGCACCATCCTTTAACATTATAAATAGCACCAGTCTTGCTTCTTGACATTTATTTGATTAGACGAAAATAACTTTGAATCACATCATTTGGTATAGCAGGGTAAGAAACTTTTTCTTCCTGATTTATAACTTCAGTATGCCTCAGAAATTCACTGATAAAGTGAATCATCATAGTCATGTGAATAATACTGAGTCTGGTTTAGGTTTATAGGAAAACACAAACAAACAATTCGGTGCACAACAGAACTAAACCCAAACGTGGTCCTCTATACTCGTCTAACCAACTCTAGCAAGTAACTCCCTACCAGTAGCATTGTTTCCCCCTCTCTCTTGGGAGCCCCTCACTGCACTTTTATGAGATACAGAGCCAGGAAAGGAGACTGACTGTGATGTCTCCACTTCAATCAAACTATGTCATGATTCATGTACTTTCTCTACACACGCGCACACGCACACACGCATACGGATACACACACACACGCCCGGTAGCTCAGTGGTTAGAGCGCTGGTTTCACAAGCCAGAGGACCGTGGTTCGATTCCCCGGCCGGATGGAGATATTTGGGTGTGTCTCCTTTCACGTGTAGCCCCTGTTCACCTAGCAGTGAGTAGGTACAGTATGTAAATCGAGGAGTTGTGACCTTGTTGTCCCGGTGTGTGGTGTGTGCCTGGTCTCAGGCCTATCCGAAGAACGGAAATAATGAGCTCTGAGCTCGCTCCGTAGGGTAACGTCTGGCTGTCTCGTCAGAGACTGCAGCAGATCAAACAGTGAAACACACACACACACACACACACACACACACACACTTACAGGCAAATTAAGCTTTTTCATATCCTTTCATTACAAAATAACTCATAAATAAAAACCAGCCAAAAGAAAAAAAAATGCAAGGTTTAACGATGAATAAGTCTCAAAAACACATTATTTAAACGTACATCGGCGAGCCCCTCAGCGCAGACCTCCCGCCCTATGAGTTCGGCAGAGTTACAGCGTCCTTGTTTTCTCCCCAAACTAAGACTGATGGTGTGAAGACACGCGATCCGAGGCATAAGTAGGAACTCTGGAGGACGCTGCTTGCCAATCACTCTCAAATATTTATTCGCATTCCATCTCGGTGCAGAAATATCCACAATCAATAGAAAATTTTCGTCTGAGAAGGTCAAAACTATCCACTACAGCTCGATACATCTAATTCCAAGGCGGTTGTGGCTATTTATCATTAACGTCAGCTGTCAGACGATGTTAAGCAGATTCTGATTTAAACCACTCGGTGAAAAACGATAACCTGAAAATTTGTAATGTCTTAAAATTGGTGTTGCATAGGTTACCATGACCTTTGGCGCGATGGGGGAGAGAGAGAGAGAAAGGGCGACTACACACAAGCTGATTATATTCTTTCTTTATTCAGCCATCAAAAAACTCGTTACTTTCCTGTGAATAATTTTCCTGGAATCCTACGAAGACTTATCATTTAGTTAGCACAGTTCATTCATTTAAAACCTTACCTACACATGGGTATATGTAATTATTCCTAGAAGGTTTTGCATACTATAATTTTCATCTCTATCACTGCCATTCACTTACAAACGTTCCTGATGTACTCTGAACTTCAACCCTTCCACACTATCTTCTTTAAGTCTTTCAACAACTAACTTTACTTACACTCTCCATCCTTCACACTCTTACTTTCCCCTTTTCCACCTACATTAACTACACACACACACACACACACACATACACGTACACCTCTCCCTCTCTCTCTCTCTCTCTCTCTCTCTCTTTCTCTCTCTCTTGATTAATCCTTTACAATACCCCTTCCCTTCCTCCCCAAGTCGTCCTTGTCCTCCAACACCTCTATTTGTACACTGAATAATGCTGGACACCTGCTCTCTCACCCTCCCTACATTATTCACATCACTTCAAAAAAAAAATTCAATCTTTTCCCTCTTATTTATCATTCCCTGCTTTCACCAATACCTGGAAAACGTTCCTCTTAGTTCCCCTGTTCTTCCTCCTACACTCCTCCTACGGTCTTTTCCTTCCTTCTTCTGCAGGTGATAGTATTGTAGCATGATTTAATATTTCCCTCTTGTCTTGCTCCCTATATCACTTTATCATTCCATGTGTTCTCCTCTTCCTGTCTCGGTTCAGACACATATATCATTTGCACTCCTACGAATAATTTCCCTTCTACATTTTTTCTTTCCCTTTTACTCTGATTATTTAAGCATTTATTTTCAGTGTTCGAATTCTTATTCCATATCATTCTCCCGTACCAGTAAATACGAATCATCATCTGCAGTTCTCTCTCTCTCACTCTCTCTCTCTCTCTCTCTCTCTCTCTCTCTCTCTGTGTGTGTGTGTGTGTGTGTGTGTGTGTGTGTGTGTGTGTGTGTATGTGTAATTCACCTCGGTCGCCTACTGGTCACCCAGCCAGTCTTCCCCATTACGGAGCGAGCTCAGAGCTCATAGACCGATCTTCGGGTAGGACTGAGACAACACACTCCACACACCAGAAAAGCGAGGCCACAACCCCTCGAGTTACACCCCGTACCTATTTACTGCTAGGTGAACAGGGGCCACGCATTAAGAGGCTTACCCATTTGCCTCGCCGCGCCGGGATTCGAACCCGGTCCTCTCGATTGTGAGTCGAGCGTGCTAACCACTACACTACGCGTGTGTTGGGAGGGAGAGAGAGAGAGAGAGAGAGAGAGAGAGAGAGAGAGAGAGAGAGAGAGAGAGAGAAAGAGAAAGAGAGAGAGAGACTGATATAAAAAAAAATTCTTATTTGTGTTCAACAAATAACTGACGAATTAAATAGGAATAATGTCTATTGTTTCATTTCAACTGATTACACGTGAAATTTTTGTCATAGAAGCCAAATTTTAATGGAGATATTGACGGTCATAAAATGTAATGTTATTATTTTCAGACTACTCGTAGTTTATGATACACCACGCCACTCAATGCTCAATGGCCACAGTAATCATTCTTGTGTTTACCTACTGCTCTCTCTCTCTCTCTCTCTCTCTCTCTCTCTCTCTCTCTCTCTCTCTCTCTCTCTCTCTCTCTCTCTCCCTTCTCTCCTTTATTCACGTGATCTTGTTCCAATAACCCAATAAATTTAATCTTTTCTACTCTTACGCAATTCACACGATCGATCTTAATTATGTCACGGTACACAAACGAAAGTAGACATAAAACCGAGAAGATATGAATATTTTAATACAAGTAACAATTGGTCACGTAGGTACGCGTGTTGCAGAGCAAGTACGTACGAGGTTAGAGAATGTCAAAGTCAGGAACAAAAGTAGTATCCTTTTCCTCGTGTTCGTTTCTGCGCCAAGTCTTTTGTCAGGCTCACTCCACACTCCAATAAACCAGTACGAAGAATCACATAAAGGAATGTAATGTGACTAGGTCAACAAAGGGTACATGAAGAGAAAGTGTTTGAGTGTGTTAAGACACTGTTTCCATTAATCATAAACATTCATTGCGTAACAAACGTTTTATAGCAAAATTCAATTGTCACAAACATTTTACAGGAACATTTAATAGCTGGAACACAAACAATGATCAAGGTAGCTCAGCTTAGACCTGGCAGTCCGTTGCAATAATCAGCTTAGTACTTCATCGTCTTTGACTGTTTAGCTATATGAATTTATGGGATTTTAGCCATTAATCCCATTTTGCCCTTTCCTCACAAACATCTATATCTTCGTTCATGATTAATAGCTCAAGTTTTGAAATACCGATATAGAAAATATGCTTACAAAAAGTTAAATCTTCGGTTTAGTGGAGTTCATCATCATCATTGCAAGACCTGCGGTGAATAAGATATCTCCGGATTACAAGTGAGTGATACGTTTAGTTTCCATGGATATTCAAATAAACTGTTCACTACACAAAGGAAAGTGAATGGCTGGAGGAGCTGTGAGCCAATTCTCTCACTTCAGATGTGAAGCTCAGCATGAACAGAGCACAAAGTGACACGCAACGGAAGCAGCTAAACACTGTTAAATATTGCAGCTGAGTCCCTTTCGCTTTTTATATGATATCTTCGTCGTAACCTTTCATTCTAGAGCATTTATACTTGTTCTGAAAAAAGATGGTTATTGATGTCTTGCAGAACAGTTAAGTGTGTGTGTGTGTGTGTGTGTGTGTGTGTGTGTGTGTGTGTGTGTGTGTGTGTGTGTGTGTGTGTGTGTGTGTGTGTGTGTGTGTGTGTGTGTGTGTGTGTGTGTGTGTGTGTGTGTGTGTGTGTGTGTGTGTGTGTGTGTGTGTGTATGTGTGTGTGTGTCTGGTGTGTCTGTGTGTGTGTGTTTCTTTCAAACACTCTGAAAGCTCAAGTATAATAAATTCACAAAACATGAAAAAATACTTACTATCTTCTCTTCTCGACATTTTTTTCCCTCAGTGTCACAAATTTTCCTGCCTGGGAGACCATGGCATGCTCTTAACTTGCTCCTGTCCTTGCTGACAAATGATACAGTGACGGGAAGTGAAAACATTACCGCGGAAGTACAAAAAATTCCGTAGTAATTAGCGTATTTGTGCACGTTGGACATTTTCTGAGATATACGCAACACACCGCGGGGGGACGGCACTCTGGTATCCGACGTTAAGGAGCTTTAAGAAGACTTCTCTCACTTAGAAAGAAAAAAAAATAATGAAGGTCTTCCGTGCAGTAAGACTTCCTTGAACTCGTACTCATTCTGCCAGTGCTCTTCCTCTTCCTACTCCTAAACATTCTCTACTCCACCTCCCCTCTTAACTGCTGCTGCTGCCCACCACCATCCAAGGAAGTACGTAGTTGTCGTGTTAGTAAAGGAGGAATGCTGTTTCCTATTCTTCCGTGCGTTCACACTACTGAAAACTTAAAATGTGTCGTGTGAAATATACAATGCTCTGCTGTTTGTCGAGGGAGCAGCAACAGCAAAAAAACGTTAGCATTACTTCACGAAAGACACATTTCATAGTATTAGCTTTGCTTATTTCGTGTTTCTAAAGAAGACAATTTCATATATCCATTACTGCAGTGGTGTGTTAATCGCCTGTTCATCTGAAAGGGATAAATATACCCTTCAATTACTATATATGGCACGAGTGAAATATCAGTGTGTGTGTGTGAGTGTGTGTGTGTGTGTGTGTGTGTGTGTGTGTGTGTGTGTGTGTGTGTGTGTGTGTGTGTGTGTGTGTGTGTGTGTGTGTGTGTGTGTGTGTGTGTGTGTGTGTGTGTGTGTGTGTGTGTGTGTGTGTGTGTGTGTGTGTGTGTGTGTTTGACATAGACGACAATTGCGCCTCCTGAGGTATATACGAGGAGCCACGGCGTCTGGAAGGGAGTTGAAGAGGAAGGGCGAGAGCCGAGGGCCAGTAGACAAATTACACCATTATGGCCGCGGCACCTTATCACCTGCTGGATGCACACCTTCCACCCCAAGGCTCATTACTCTTCCTGCTTTATAATGTACTGGTTCTATTAAATCACGCCTTAAGGTTGGATTACTTAATACTTGTGAAAAAAATATAAAACAAAATTATTCTTTCACTGAACATTAATTCTGAACTAAGTGGTGTTTGATGTTCCTATTCCTGACGAGAGCAAGGTACGTTACCAACAACTGACATTCAGTAACCTGCACTTATCAAGTATCAAGTAATAGTATTTTCAATATATAATCAAATAGATAAGACGCACTGTTAGATAGAAAAACAATATATAGTCAGCAGAAATGTCTTTTGTTTCTACTTTTCCTTACGAAACAAAACTCAAGTTATTACCGGAAATAGATTGCGGACAGCAGTCCCCACCACATGCAAACCTTGCGCTCTTACCTGTCCTCAAACTTAATATACAAAAGATTATTTTATATCACAAGTTATGCTTGCTCTTCCTTTCTCGGATAATACGAATGCAAAACGCCCATAATAAGAGCAAATTTGTAAACTAAAACCACTATGATTTTCCCATAATACCATATGGGAAAGGTTTCCGAGGGGCCTTTTCAAATTGTCGGTGGTTAAAATATCACCACGAGAAGATTAAATCCACGTGATGGTCCAATCTGGATTACACTCCTAACCCGCTCTGGGACAGACAAGTCTTACTCCAGCCAACTGCTCACTTCCTTCCTGGATGGTCGATAAAATGGTACCGAGGAAACTTGAGGACTATAAACTTTGGTAACTGTGATGTTTTAGTTGGCTTGGTGTACTTGACTACAGGACACAAGATCAAAGACTAAGGGGACGGAGCCAAGAGCGAAGGCAATGCCCAACTTGACAGACTTCAAACTTTGTCTACTCTCTCTTGCATCACTTAGACCTTGGGTGTACGATTATTCCGTAGTCTAACTACGGGAAGTATCGAACAGTTTTCCCTTCTGAGCGACTTATACTCCATGAACTCTTCAAGGAAAAAAAAAAGAAAGAAACAGAACAGTAGCTATATTGCTCGCCACAAGTCACCTCAGTCTTAATGGCATTGTTGAGTTTGTCTTTGCCGCACAGCTGAGTCTGGGTATATCAAATGAACCATTACAACGAAGGTGAAAATCTTCATTTGAGGCGTATTTCCAATAATCTTGCCTGACAGATCTTTCCTTCATGTGGCGGCTCTTTGAAGTGCCCTGATCCCTCCTCTAACTTTCTACTAACTTTGTATTCTCAACTCCAGTATTCCGGTGAACCTCAGCTTACCACTACAGGTGTGATCTGCTCTCCAGCAAAAAAAAAAAAAAAAAAAAAAAAAAAAAAACTATTATCTTGCCTTCTCTTCTCTTTTCTCTTCTATTTCTCATCAACTAACGATATGCCGCACTGGTTTTGCCTCTTGGAGAAACATCAAAATCATAGAAAATATCACATGAGAGAGAGAGAGAGAGAGAGAGAGAGAGAGAGAGAGAGAGAGAGAGAAAGTACATGTTTTATAGCGTCTAAGTCATGGTGCAGACTTACTTCGACTTCCGAATACATACCAACTTTTACAGAACTTTTCCAGGTTCTTGGTCAGTCTTCCACAATTACTGTACTATGAATGAGAGCGTACAACTATAGAAACTGTATGGATTTGCTACCTGTTCGCATGTGCTTCTCCTTTTGTTGATATGGAGGCAACGTATTTCTCCTTAAAATTCTTTGTGTAAAACGAGAGGAATAGAAAGCACGTTGATTTTATTTTTATGATAATCAAAATACAACAAAATTACTCACTTTGGGTAACTTTCACTTACAATACTGTCTATACACACCCTTTATATTGTTTAACCTTTATCATTAAGCTAATTACGTAAGGTTAAATAGGGTCATGAAAATAAATGATCAAAAACAGGTATATAATTATGAATCAATAATGATTAATTAATTACAGTGATATGCATGGGACATTACACCCTGCCACAACAAAGTGATGAACGGTGGGCGTTTCATTATCCATCACACCAATGAATCCAGCCATCCAGTGCCTCACACCTTGTTACTGCCAATCATTACGCTTCGTCTCACGCCAGGCACTCACTCAAAATTACACCCACATACTCACACACACACACACACACACACACTTCACTAAAGCATGACCATTATACTTCCCCGTACTTTCACGCGATTATATAGTTTAAAATTGGCCCCATAACGTTCCTCATACATAAGCGATGAGAACATTACTAAAATTCACCTGAGGGAATAAAAAAATAGAACTTAATCTAAGGAAAGAAGCTATGACTCACTTTTACACGAAGGAGTCAAGAATATTTGTTTTACTTACAAGAGTTCTGGGGCGAAGGTGGGATGGAATGACGTGAAACATTGCTCCCTCTGGCCATAAGGAAGTTAATGGTTGGCTTAGCAGGCAATTCACCGTCGATCATTGAGGCTTTTTCTTATTTATTTATTTTTTTCGTGCTTCTCAGTGGCTGATTATCGAGTGTTTCTCTATTTACGTATTTCAAATTCATGTGTGTGTGTGTGGGGGGGAAAGGAAAGATTGCGCGTTACATGCCCACGTGTCTGTTTGGCGAGTGAGGGTTGGCGTGTGCTGTATAGCCTACTTAAAATTTATGACTTGGCTTATAACACAGACATAGAGAGCTGGTAAAAAAAGCAGAAATAAAAAAATCCAGGAAAATACGAAAGAACAAATATTAAATGTATACCACCACACCCACGTCCTCGCAATGACCGCTTCTGTCACGTGAGTGGAAAGAATTTACCAGAATTATGAGTTTGGTATTTCTGAGGAGGCAGCGGGTCTGGGCGCCACCAAGAGGGTATCAGATAACGGCATCTTTCTCACTCTTTTAATGGAGAGATTCCAAGGATGTGTTGTATTAAGTTGTTCCAAACCTGCCTGGTGAAAAATTACTCTTACCTATCACTGTAATCTTCCATCACTTTACCCTTCTAAATAAGAGGGAATCCGTCCCTATTCACCTCTCTCTCTCTCTCTCTCTCTCTCTCTCTCTCTCTCTCTCTCTCTCTCTCTCTCTCTCTCTCGCTCTCTCTCTCTCTGGGACACGGGTTTTTCTGTTTTGAAGCAGAAAATTACTTCCTCATCTTTCTACCTAACGTCAATTACTACAAGTAGCTACTCCTTTACAGCCTCGAGAGGCAAGAAAATTGTCAGCCGCCGCCACCAACACCTCAACAATCACCGTTCCACATGGCACCCGCTCACCCACCCAACCTTACGTCAGGACTTCCAGCGGTCACAAATTCGGGAAGATGCATTTATACGAGTCCAACAGCTATTCTGTCCGGATGTTTATTCCCTTCGCAACCCAAAGTTCCCGCCGACACGACATTTGAAAGCATTTCCACTCCTTTGTATCACGGTCGCTTTTCACCCGAGGCACCAACGAATTCGCGGACACACACACACACACACACACACACACACACACACACACACACACACTTTGTCAGGCCTCAACGTTCTTTTAATTAACATTGTACCACTTAAGACGTGAGGAATTTCATGTGGTGAACTAATGCCCATAGACGGGAAGTGTACGGGGCATAGGGATGAGGACGATGAAAGTGACGGTGAGGATAGGACTAGAAATTGTGAGTGTCATAAAGGAGGAAAGTGGCGGGGCTGATGAGTTACCGGGGGAAGGATATGGACCAGCACTGCGGGTATGGGACATAGCGATAGGGGGACGTGGATATGGAGGCGGCCTAAGTGAATACGTTCCCGTCATACGCAGTACACATGGACATTGGCGTCATTAGTTGGAATATGTGGAAATGTGCGATCGCTAATTACTGGCATAGATTAATGATTGTTTTAGCAATTAGACGATGAAAACAATGTCACCAACAACACAAAAAACTCTTAATGTAGGCATTGCTCACTATTAGAGATAAACAAAATTCTCTAATGAGTTTTGAATAATAGATTAGCCAGGCGCAAATTAGAATGCTGTAAAATGCAAATAACTGATAAAAAAAAAAAAAAGAAACCCATAGCAGTGCTTGCCTAACATTTAGGAACGGAAAATTGGTTGATAACGCAAAAATATTCCTTGGGGGTGAAGCTTGACGATTTGAGGGTGAGGATGGGGTGAGGGAAAGAGTTGTCGTGGTCCTGGACGTAATTAGCGGGTCGGGGAGTGAGGCGAGGGAGGGGAGGTGGCGCAGCTCCCCCTGGTTGTAATCGATGCCAGCGCAGCGGTGGCAAGGTTATGAGTGGCGCTGCTCACACCACTCTGTGTCCCGATACTGCTGGTGCCTCTGGCTGTGTTGGGCCACTACCTTATATTCCCTTACTCTCTCTGGGAAGCGCTGTGGACGGCTCTTGTGTCCTCAATTATCCAAAAAATATCCGACAGTGTTGTTTGATGCACCAAAACAATTTCTCACAAAACTGTTGCTGCTGTTTCTTCTCCTTCCACTACTTAGTCCAAATATCCACACAAGACGTTCTTACAATTTTTTCATGTTAAATCAAAGTTTTAAATATCGAAGGTTCCATTAAAGGTTAAAGAATATTAGAAATCATTCACAATCCCATCTGGAAGTAATTCTTCATATATGAATATTTGATGATCTTTTGTAAGAAAAGTATTAATAAAAACATCATCTACTCAAAAAGTCTGCATGATTTTCGTACGTGTTGCCTTAACTAAAGTAAGTCCTTCCATTATAATCTAGGAATGTCATCAGCTGTGGGACCAATTCATGAAAAGTTGAAGTGGTGAGCATAAATGTAACATGGACGTAAAATCCTCATCCCCTTTAAGGTACAGCTCCAACGCCATAATAATTCCCCTCGACCCTCTCACGTCCCTTCAAGGAGACACAACATTTTAAACAACAGTCCTGCTCCGCCTCCAGCTCCCTACCCACCAACCCAATCCTTCCTCACCATTACTCAGTGTAAATTTTTCCTCGCCGAAATATCTCTTCACTCCCTTCCTTGTCCGCCTTCCTTCCTTCTTCTCCCAAACCCTGCAAGACACAGAAGGGAGTTTCACACGGGGAAAACTAATTATACTCCTTGGATACTGTGTGTGTGTGTGTGTGTGTGTGTGTGTGTGTGTGTGTGTGTGTGTGTGTGTGTGTGTGTGTGTGTGTGTGTGTGTGTGTGTGTGTGTGTGTGTGTGTTAAAGCGCGAAATGACCCAGAGAGGAACCGCGCACCAGGACAGACTCAGGTGTGTAGATCTTGGCTGGAGTTTAAGCACGAGAAAGGGGCGCAGGTGGTGACGGATGGGAAGAAGATGGGCCGACAGGTGTTGATTGTGGAGAAAAATGAAAAGAAAAGGAAAGAGTTATGGATGACAGAGGAGGTTTTAGTCATTCACCTTACATGAATACAACAATATCTCATCCGCTCTTCGTGCCTCAAGAGTGCAAAGAAAGAAATAAAATGGAACATAAGGATCAATGTTAGAATGGGTGAGGTGTCTGCGATGGAAAGTTGTTATAAATATAGACAGTTCTTTATCTTTTTATGCTCTCTCTCTCTCTCTCTCTCTCTCTCTCTCTCTCTCTCTCTCTCTCTCACACACTCTACCAGCGTTTTACTTTCACTTTCCAAGAAAATGAACCAGTGGAACCATGCGTGCTTTGGGGTTCGAGGGGTCTCCAAGCGCACGGGTTCGAATCCTGTCCATGGTCCGAGTGTAGGTTGGGCTTCCTCACTCGGGGCAACGGTTTCCTAGCGGGTGAGCTTTGAGATAGGAGGTACCACAAAAAGTATCCCCTTTAGCCCATAAATTCCCGTGAAAAGCCCACATGGTATATAAAAAAAAGAAAGTAAATATTTGTTCTCAGTAGATACAGGGAAATGGTTTTTCAACACTCAGGTGGCGTTAATATGAACCCACACACAGTACGTAATCGTTTATGTGCCTTGATCACTAGCATTACTGTGAATACTGGCTGGGGATACACTAAGTAAGGCTTGGGTAACTGTAGTACTTAAAACGAGAAAATTACCCTTCTGTGGCGCTTATTCTGAGTAATATGATAACAAAAGGACACCCTCTCATTTTTTGTTTGTTTTCGTGTGTGTGAGTATGTATGTATGTGTGTGTGTGTGTGTGTGTGTGTGTGTGTGTGTGTGTGTGTGTGTGTGTGTGTGTGTGTGTGTGTGTGTGTGTGTGTGTGTGTGTTAAAAAAAGAAAAAGATAAATGTATCAGACAGATAGACTACATCATGTTGATCTCCATTCCCTTGGAGAGCGATGGATGAGGGGCGACTTGTCTGTGACGGAAGATGAAAGGTAGACGAGCCTGACAAAGGTGATATGAAAGAGATTCTGCAGCAAATAAGCGGGGTGGATTTGTAATAATACTTGTAGATGAGGTCAATTTAAAACTCTCTCTCTCTCTCTCTCTCTCTCTCTCTCTCTCTCTCTCTCTCTCTCTCTCTCTCTGGACAATTTTAAGCTTCACTGGCTAAACACAAACTAATAATAAATGTTACTTGTTCTTCTCCTCCGTGCGTCACAGCGGGGTTTGCGTAGATACAGAGCAGTTTTTGTTTCCTAACTTCAATACCTTCCCCTACCTTGGGCACAATCAGCGTCAATCAAGTGGAATATAGTGAGGGGAGTTAATAACAGCTGTATGAATCAACATGCACTTCAAGAAAAAAAATACACCTCGTGCCTTTCCATAGAGAGCAATTGGTGGCAAGGATAACTGATCAGTATTCTATCTATGTCCTGTCTTAATCTCTCTCTCTCTCTCTCTCTCTCTCTCTCTCTCTCTCTCTCTCTCTCTCTCTCTCTCTCTTTACGTCCATACTATGATTCGTTCCACCAATTTTCAAATTACCACGAAAAGTATCATCAGAGGCGCAGCTTCTAAAAGACTGAAATTTTACTTTATAAAGTTGAACCTTCGTCAGCTTCAAGTGTAAAAGTCATTTGTGGCAAAGAAACAGGCGTAGTGGAGATATGTGCGGGTAAACCAATTTCACAGTTTACATGAGCATAATTTTATTTTCTATCCCGTATTTTTTTTCGTAAAGGGTGCCGAGAATCCAATATCCAATTACATGTAATTAATTTTGCTCAAAAGTCGCGTTCGCATACCTCAATATCATTCTACAACTGGTAAAAGTTTCTGGAAACGGTAACAGGAGTCAGAGTATTATTTCCATCGTCTAACAGTCAAAGCTAGTATTTCAATCTAGAAGGATACAAAAATAACATTTACATCATATATTGAATTACATATTTTAGCTACAAGTGCGAGAACAAAACGATGTGTACCTGTATGGACAGCGGTGACTATCTATTCACATTTTCTCATTTATAAAGAATATATGCGAGCCATGGTGAGAGAGAGAGAGAGAGAGAGAGAGAGAGAGAGAGAGAGAGAGAGAGAGAGAGAGAGAGAGAGAGAGAGAGAGAGAGAGAGAGAGAGAGAGAGAGAGAGAGAGAGAGAGAGAGAGAGAGAGAGAGAGAGAGAGAGAGAGAGAGAGAGAAAAAGAGAGAGAGTCGAAAGCCCCCGGTGTTTTAACTGCAGGGTGGTATTTGAGCCAACAGATGGCGGTGCAACGAAGCACACGCACCCCATGCACTGCTCTACATTTACAGGGAAGCCAGAGAGAAAGAGAGAGAGAGAGAGAGAGAGAGAGAGAGAGAGAGAGAGAGAGAGAGAGAGAGAGAGAGAGAGAGAGAGAGAGTGGTTGCAGCTGCTCCCAACATTCAGTGGTAGGCTCCGCAGGGAAGGATGGGGATATACAGTACTGGAATGACGGCTGGCAGGTGTGTCGTGGAGGCTGGAAGTAGAGGTGGAAGGCAGAATGGTACAAGTTTTAGTGCTGAAGGAGAGCAGTACGTTTCAGGCGAAGTATTTTAGGAATCCGAATGACTTTTCAAGATTGTACATGAGAAGTGATGCATTCTGAAAAGGTAAGGCAGACACAGTAAATTGTACTAGAAGGTTCCATGGTAGGTCGTTGAACAGCAAAGTAAATTGTTCTTGCTGTGTTTCCTTTATTCCTTCCACACACACACACACACACACACACACACACACACACACACACACACACACACACACACACACACACACACACAGTCTCAAAGGAACGTAATATTACACCTAAACACAGAATCGTAGCCAGTCTCTCTCTCTCTCTCTCTCTCTCTCTCTCTCTCTCTCTCTCTGTGTGTGTGTGTGTGTGTGTGTGTGTGTGTGTGTGTGTGTGTGTGTGTGTGTGTGTGTGTGTGTGTGTGTGTGTGTGTGTGTGTGTTACTATACCGAGGATTTGTTCTTTTCTTCAGTCCTCCACAAAACACTATGATAAAGTTCAAAGTCAATCAAGTTGCCATTCAACGGAAGAAGAATTTTACTTTGGCTTTCTTTTTCTTTTTATTTCATCTTTTCTTGAACTAAAAGATATCTCGAAGTTGCAGTAATTTTCGCACATTTTCCGATAGAGCCATTTTGTGAATCTCGGAAAGTGTCCTCTGATAGTGAGTGTGGTACCTGACTTTGCTCGTCATTTTACAGAGTTTACATGGAACGTTTCAGACAAGTGCTCTTTCCGTGTAGTGAGCAGCTCACCAAATATATCGCATTAGAATTCATTAACCTCTTGAGTACCATGACGCGCTTCCATATTAATTCTGCTTCTATTTAGCGATTTAATGCTAGTTCGAAAGTCATGTGGGGGATTAAAAACAGTGAAGGCTATGACCATTCATCTTCTGACCTCCACAGACCCATTCTTATGTCAATAAAAGGATTTCATTGTATACAAAATCTCAAGGTAAATATGTGTCCCAGTACTGAATAGGTTAACATTTGGCTTCCGTTGACCACTTTTCAGGCATCAAGCATACTGTAAAAGATGATCACCAGTAGTTGTAGTAGTGGCCCAAATATCTCTCTCTCTCTCTCTCTCTCTCTCTCTCTCTCTCTCTCTCTCTCTCTCTCTCATGCACACAAACACAATAACGCCACCCTAACTTTTGCTAGGTCGTAAAACATTCAAGACGCTGAATTACTGAATGTAGAAAAGATGTTCTTAAATGCACTAATATAATATGCATCACAGCTGCTTCCCACATAAAACATTACGAAACACTAGAAGTCTGAAACTTTGGTCTTAAATCTGATAATGCATTCTATTCTCACCTCGGTACAACAAGAACTTTCTATTGCAGCTCGACAAGTACAAGCACTTTTACTTTTCTCTCTTCCCACATGCATTGTTGCTCCTCTTCCTCTTATTCATTCTACGTCTTCTCTTCCATCTCAGAGCTCTTTCTCCTCCCACTCTCGCTTCATTATATTCTCCATTTCCTTTATATTTTTACATCTCATGCCTTTTCTCTTTATTTTTTAATCTTAATAATGATTTACATTTTCCCAGTAGTCCTTTCCACTGTCCTGCTATCCTTCGCTTCCTCTCCTCTTTCTCTTTCTTTATTTCAATCTACGCTGGCGTTGCAACACTAATGTAATAGTAGAGTAATCCACCTTACTCCCACTAATAGCCCCGACTCTCCACCACAAAGAGGCACTACATGGCGCGCACAGGACCACCCGCAATCCCCACCAACCACGGCAACACATACTAGTACGCACGATGTAAATAGAAAAAAAAAATGAAATAAAAATATAAATGAGGACAAAAAATTAAGAAAAATGTAATGCACCACGATTCCACACACAACCCTTAACAGCAGAAAATGACAGGCTGCCAACAGAGGAACACCTCGCATAAACCCCACCACGCAACACACCCACTGCGATACATCACGAGACAGCGGTACCATTGCACCTCAACACGACACACTCCCTCTGGTGTCACAACGCACGCCACCGAGCAGCGCGGTATAGCTACTTCAACAGCTTAACATGGACATGGAAGACCACACTTCACAACACACAACGAAATAATCAGCGGTACTACAAAGTGTCGTGCATTATGGAGCAAACTGAAACGTATTAATATTAAATAGGAAGGTATCACGCAAGCACGCATACATGAAAGTGTCATGCTTGCACATGTTTGGCGCCAGTCCGCACGCACTCACACACAGGAACACACACTCGCAGTACGCACGCATGCACAAACGCACACACACACACACACACACACACACACACACACACACACACACACACACACACACACACACACACACACACACACACACACACACACACACACACACACACACACACACACACACACACACACAAGAAAAAAGTAGGTAAGAATATTAAAATAACATTAAAAATAAACAATATGACAATTATTAATGTACACAATTAAATAATAAAACAAGGCATTAAAGCAACGGTAAATGAAACATAAAATAATAATTAAAATCAGTGATGGCCTTGGATACCAACACCAACGCTGTCTATGTCTTGAAATGCCTGGTGAATATATTTCTTCACTGTGACTGTCGCACAGTTACAAGGGAAAACTTACTGATGTTTACATTTTTACAGCCTTCCATTTTCACGCAGCGGACAGTGACTTTTTATTTTATTATCTATACTATGTAGGGTTTTCACAGGAATTTATGGGCTAAAGGGGATACTTTTTGGGGTACCTCCTATCTCAAAGCCCACCAGCTAGGAAACCGGTGCCCCGAGTGAGGAAGCCCAACCTACACTCGGACCGTGGATAGGATTCGAACCTGTGCGCTTGGAGACCCCTCGGACCAAGAACATGCATGGTTCCACTGTATCACGGGTTCCAGCAGGGGCGGTGATTTAAACAGCTTATACAAAATATATTCAAACGAAAAAATTACAACTTCTCAGTTAAATAATTAGTTTAATATTTATATTTGAATCTTAATGTATTTACTTAAGTCTTAAAAAAATATTGGTACTTTTAAATCAACGCAAACTGTATACATTTTCTATTGCTCTCTCTCTCTCTCTCTCTCTCTCTCTCTCTCTCTCTCTGAATAAGTAATGACAGTAAATACAATAGTAAACACATCGCCATTAAGATAGGTAAAAATCCATCGAGCGTATAGCCTCCTGTACAGCCTTGCTCACTAACCTGTAGCATTTGCCTTCCAGTACTTAATAATTCACACCGATTACCAGGGCCACTCTAATTCCATGACCTTTGCCAATTACGTATGTCATTCTAAGCTTGCACCCTTTTCTCTCTCTCTCTCTCTCTCTCTCTCTCTCTCTCTCTCTCTCTCTCTCTCTCTCTCTCTCTCTCTCTCTCAGTGGTACGAACGGCACAAGTGGGTTAATTCTTCTCGCCATCCCCGGCACGCAGGTGTCAATATTGGATCACTTGGCGCTGTATGCATCACGAGGAGTGGTAGATTATCATGGTAATGCAAGAGGGAAGAGCAAATACACTAATACTAATTAATAATCTGTATCTGAGCGACGATCCGGAACACTATTGCAAATTACGGATACCAACTTTTTTTATTCTTTATCTGTGTTTATTAAAGCTTTCAGTCGATCAAAGTTGGTGGTTTTAATAGTGTTATGAAATTGAAACGCCTCTAATGTGCAAGAATCTGCGTATCTCATGCTTGGGTAATCGGTGTCGTGCTCCCCTATCCTCGTCCTCCTCTCCTCACAAACCTATAAACGTTTCCTTCAGTATGGTCGATAAATGGTTACCTGAGGAACTTGGGAAATTGAAGCATGGAAAACTGGCGATCAGAGACGTTGTATAGTGGGTTACGGGATATCATGCATCAAAGTATAAATAAGAAAAAAAAAAAAGACTTATTTAATGTTCTACACTGTTTCCCCATATTCATTCACAACTTTCTTTCACGCAAACTTCCCCTTAGTTGGCAGACGGACTCCTTGTTGACACGCTCACGATCGTCTATGTGAAGTACTTATAAATATGCTACTAAAAAAAGTGCCTCAAAAAGCGTCTACCTCCTTCAAATATAAGATGAAAGGCTAATGAGACATAGATGAACGATGAGGCCACGCAAAGCTATAACGTATACTCCTCATTCAGATCTGTGAAGGTCTGAAAAAAAAAAAAAACACGTCATCTCTTAGATCTTCACCAGGAGTAGGATATGTTACCACTAAGGGAAATTCTGTGTGGGTGTCTGACCTGGAGGGAATCACTGAATGGTCACAAAACAACATATTCTCTTCCCTTGAGTTAGGATCGTAAACAGAGACGAGACCAAGACTCTAAACAACTACGAACATATGACGTCATCTGAGTGCAATATAAGTGAACGCACCGTAGGAGAACTAACATTTGAAAGTTTGAAAATAACCATCCGCCACGACACTTCCCTGCTGACGTCACTCACTGTCAGAATTGTAACGCAGACGTGATGCAATTGTGAAAACAGAGAGGTACATACTGCAGTGTTTGCTAATGTGAATGCATGTCACTAATTTGAAAATGAGAGAGAGAGAGAGAGAGAGAGAGAGAGAGAGAGAGAGAGAGAGAGAGAGAGAGAGAGAGAGAGAGAGAGAGACTCAACTTTCCCTTTCGGCTGCCTCCTCTTTTGTTATTAGGAATTTTGTCTTGTCAATGACGACGGCTGTCTCTTGTAATTCTTGGGGGCCTTAACATGTTAGCATGTACTAGGTTACACTACAGTAAGAGAAGTGAATCATTGAGTGACATTCTCTCTCTCTCTCTCTCTCTCTCTCTCTCTCTCTCTCTCTCTCTCTCTCTCTCTCTCTCTAACATATTCCTTCAGCTTTGTATGTGCATATATCCAAATAGATTTCCAGCCTTGCATCACTGTGCATCACGGGGTCTTCTCCATCCCTCGCTCGCCATTTTCATTCGTCTAGTCATTCTCGTCCCAAGTTGTTACATCTGTGACGTCACCAAGATACTCTCGAGAATTATTCCCCCAAAGGAAATGCAGACGACGCGCTGTAACAGATTTCTTTCAATCACAATATTTCGTCGAACGATTGTTGCAAATTAAAGTTGAAATTTCACAAAAATACCCATATTTCTTTTCAAATATTGATGATGGAAAGTGCTTCGGGAACAATGTTTCCAGACATTCAAAGAGAATGGTACAGTTTTGTGTTATCAATTATTGTTACAGTTATGATACATTTATAAAGAAAAAATAAGTGTTAGCTGTCTACACTGCATTAGTTTACTTCAGACACTGTTGCGCCAAACTCCAAAAATATGCATTGTTACTATTCTAACAGCAGTTGTGGCGTTACTATACATTTGGGCTTGTACGACGATATTTGGTCAACTCTTCAACTGTGTCGACAGCAGGAACAAGTGCGAACAAGCAAGGAGGAAACAACAAATTACAACCAAAGTAATTGTTATCTCGAGGCTGCAATCCCCAACGCAAACCCTGGAGACAGCCTCGGTCCAACTTTTAACTTTTACTTCCCTCACAGTCTGTTTCTAAACCGAATCATTTTTTGGTATTGTGCGACGGTCTCTTTCTTTTCAAGAATATACCGAAAATATATAAAACAATTTAATCATCATCTGAAGGTTTAGAAAATATATATAAACATGAAGATGAACAAAATCACACACATACAAAAAAGTATGAAAAGTACTGTGAACAAGCAAACCCAAAACAAGCACCACTAGGTTTTACAGAAATCCATTACTCATGAGAGCAGAGCCTGGAGTGTATCAGATTAGCCTCACAAACAGCAACTATGCAACACAGAGTTTCACAAAAGAAGTGAATACCGTAGTCAATTAGTCTACATGTGACACTCTGAACTACAGCAAACACTATATATTTTCACTCAGAACAATTTAACTAACAGTTCAAAGAAAAATTTCAGTATATTTGATCCTTGTAAGTGGCATCAGGAAAGCGATCACTATCTCAGTAGAGCCACGTTGCCACCTTCTGGGGCCATCCACCTTTAACTGATACTGTATACTCCACTTCAAAGCAACGTGACGAGTGGAATACAGTGATATCTTTCCTCCTTCTCGAGAATACCTTAACTGCTCGAAAGAATGGAAATATTGTTTTCACTTTGTTTCACATACTTCACGCCAATACTACTACTACTACTACTACTACTACTACTACTACTACTACTACTACTAGTAATAATAATAATAATAATAATAATAATAATAATAATACATGAGGACGCGTAAACAAAAGCATGTGTAGAATGAAGAGAAAGCCAGACTAATATCAAATAGCGCCATACTCTCGTGCTTCGGTATATGGGTTAGGGTTCCTTTCTCCCCCGCCCTTAACCTTCCCGCTCTTTGATGGCCGGTACCAATTTAAACTTGTATGAACCGAGGAGCGGCGTGCCGGTAACCTAGAAAAAAAAAAAAAAATTCCGATCGGAAGTCGAGATTGGAACTCAGGACTTCCTGCATTGTACGTAATTATACACGTTAGGCCCCAAACCACCGCGAAGAGTAGTTTAGCGGGAAATGAAGAAGAAAAAGAAAAAGAAGGAGGAGGAGGAGGAGGAGGAGGAGGAGGAATACAAAGGATTACAAAGGAAGAACAAACAGCAGTAACCCTACTGGCCCTTACTTGGCTGTTTGCTGGCTATTCTACCTAAACTAACATCAATTAAAACGATGGAGAAGGAGGAGGAGGAAGAGGAGGAGGAGGAAGCAAGGAAAAGGAGGAGGAGGAAAAGAGAAGAAGGAAGAGAAGGAGGAAGAGGAAAAAAGAAGAAATAGGAAGAAGAAAAATTAAGAAGAAAACGATGAAGAGGAAGAAGAAATGATAGTGATGATGATGATGATGATGATGATGATGATGATGATGATGATGATGACGATGACGAGAATGAGGCTGACGATACCGACGACAATAAGTGTTCCAAGATAGATAATTAACACTTACAAAGAAAATATATTATTGTAAGTGCAATCTGTTCTATTAAAGTGTTGTCCCTATCTTCGTCAGCTGTGCTTTATGAAAAAATAATAAAGTATTGTTCCCATCAAATGTAACTCGTCAAAGCAGTAAAAGATTCATACGTGAACACGTCAAAGGGCGAGGTGAAAATATTTATGTATATATTTTACGTTTCAAGTTTTCGGAATATAATAATTCTTTCGGAAATTAATGATGGCGTTTGATGAAATAATTCTTTTAAATAAAATACCACATTTTCCAGAGTAGATCTATGCAGAGCGATAATGATGCATGTACCAAGACGCTACTGCCGGAAGGTGTGTGGGTCTTTTTCAGAAATAAGACGACCATCTATCTCCCTTTACACTGAACATCCTTGGAGAGAGAGAGAGAGAGAGAGAGAGAGAGAGAGAGAGAGAGAGAGAGAGAGAGAGAGAGAGAGAGAGAGAGAGAGAGAGAGAGAGAGAGAGAATTTTACGTCACATTTGAAAGGTAACGATAACAGTCCTGTGACAATTAATACTTCTAATATGTGAATGATACGATATACTGAAATAATGCCACTTAGAATTATCACATTTAAACTTTGTTTACTACACTGACTGCTGGTGAGGTCACGAATCAAGGGCTTTGGGAGGACCGTATCACAAAGAGAATATCAAATACCTGTGACGGTCTGTCAGGCACCCCGGGTCTATGTGAATTTGGTCACCTGCCCCGGTACAGTAATGTAAACAATGAATAGGCAAAGTTACGAGATATCGACTTTAACGTTATCTGAATATGATGTACTGTCTTTTTTGTAGCAATCATTGTATGAAAGAAGAGACAACACTTCCTTTCACATTAGCAAACAGCAGTGTCCACAGTCAAGTAAGAAATGAGAAGTGACATTGACGCATCGTCTCTTCTTGTGGTTCAATTCAGTATTAGTAATATAAACTGAGAGGCGTTATATATGAGAATTTAATCATTCTACCTTGATTGTTATCATTGACTTTATTACTTTGTATTAATATAGATGTATAACCGTAGACGACGAGCATTGTGTAGGTATTTTTACAGTGTTATCAAATTATATGAGCCTAGTGACATGAACACCAAAAAAAAAGTGTAACTATATGTAGATGGAGGTGAAAACTAATTGGAAGCACCAGACGTGACAGTGACAGCTGCAATATGTTAACTGGCTCTAAAAGCATTGTGATTGTGACAGCTGTAGCCAGAATGCCATGTAACCCATTCCGACCTGCCACAGTATGGGAGAGAGAGAGAGAGAGAGAGAGAGAGAGAGAGAGAGAGAGAGAGAGAGAGAGAGAGAGAGAGAGAGAGAGAGAGAGAGAGAGAGAGAGAGAGAGAGAGAGAGAGAGAGAGAGAGAGAGAGTGTGTGTGTGTGTGTGTGTGTGTGTGTGTGTGTGTGTGTGTGTGTGTGTGTGTGTGTGTGTGAAAGCGCGTACTCGGTTGGCAGTAGCAAAAAGCAGACGTTCGAGAGAGGCAGTCATATACGTACATGGAAGCATTTGAGATCTTGAGTAGCAGTGACATGTTACTGTAGGAGGCCTTTGTTTCAGACACACTGATCGTCACGTGTCTTTTCAAATAACAGAACGAAATGGATTGTAGTCCTTCTTTTAGTAAATCACGAAGGGACAATCAAGTCAATCACGCATTCTTAGATACAGCCGCGTTGCTTCATTCGTACCACTGAAATGTTACTGTAGAGAACACTGAAGTCATCAACAAGTACCAATAAAACAAAGCTCTAATGAACACCAATTGCTTTTTCTCCATCGTGACTGTATTACGACCTTGATTTTTCATATACATTATGATATCATTTTCCATCTGACAAATGAACTAAAATGATTAGAAATTTTTATCACATACGCTTGAACAATCCTTCCGGAAATGACACAATTAGTGGATTTCCCTCTTGAATGAACTGCAAATTGACAAAAAGTTGATGCGACTACGAACCGCCTGAAACAAAATTTTTTTCTCTTCCATGCGAGGGTTTTGAAGAGAGAGAGAGAGAGAGAGAGAGAGAGAGAGAGAGAGAGAGAGAGAGAGAGAGAGAGAGAGAGAGAGAGAGAGAGAGAGAGAGAGAGAGAGAGAGAGAGAGAAAGGAATATGCGAAATAGATTACCGCGTTGAGAAAAGTTATGTTCTGGAGTATAAATATGTTCAGGCTGCCAGGTCTGTGTGGCACCAGCTTCTGAGTGCATCCGGTGTAGAGTCACAGCTGTCGGGTCTGTACTTCACTGGCCGGCCCGCTAATTGGAAGCGTCTGTGCATCATTTTTCCATGATTCATTAAGCCATGTAAGCACCTCCACGTGGCCACAACAGCATGGAGATATATGAAGGATGTTTGTATTTCACTTAAACCTACTTTTTATAAAGGACACCGAGGCTCTTCAAATTAATTAAGCTCATTAGCACTAAACTCGGAGACTAGCGCACCTTGTATTTACTCCCTATGCACTAAAAAGTAATGGCAGAAAGCTTTAATATGTGAAAATGGAAGGACGATGTGGCATTAACAGAGAGTGGTGGTACATTAGGTCAAATAGTACCACTTCATAAATTTAATCTTTTTAACCCTTTCAGTACTGAGACGCATTTTTACCATGAGTTTTGGGTATGATTCGATGATTTTACTTACATTAGGAAAAGTCTATATAGGCCAGAAGATTAATGGCGAGAGTTTTTGCTATTTCAGTCTCCATATATGTATAGTAAACACAATAAATATGAAAACGCGGCATGGTACTGAAGAGGTAAAATTCAGAGAGAAGACACTTAATATACTAATATGTAAAATATTCCCTTCCTTCTCCACTAGTCATCCTCACTGTTACTTCATCCTTCAAGGGGAATAATTTGGCAGGCACCGTAGGACCCACATCAGTTCCCAATTTATCACTAACTTCGCACTTCTCCTTAAAGATCAGCAACTTTTTCATCCCCATGAGTTCCGGTCGGCAGCCCTTTCCTCTTGCACCCCATTACCCTCGCGTCCTGCAGGCGGCACCAATTCTCGTGTTGCTCCATCCATCACCAACTTCAAGAGCACACACACACACACACACACACACACACACACACACACACACAACTTATTATTCCCATATAAAAGATTAAAAGAAAATAAAAAAAAGGAACTAGCAACAACAATCTTAATAATGGTGTCGACAGGGATTACACAAGAGCGCTGCCTCTCTCACAAATAAACAACAGTGACTGGTGATTGGACTTCGGGCGTCGATACAACTGACACACGCTGGGTGGCCACATGTGAGCCTCGCGCTGGCTGAACACGAGACTCGAGTTGTGAGGATTTCTCTTTCTCGTCAATAAAATTTGCAAATCAGTAAACTCAATCACGCTAAATTCTATTATCCACCGTGTGTGTGTGTGTGTGTGTGTGTGTGTGTGTGTGTGTGTGTGTGTGTGTGTGTGTGTGTGTGTGTGTGTGTGTGTGTGTGTGTGTTCGTTGATATCCCACGATCCTATTCGTAATTTGAACAAGACTAATAAATAAACGTTGAAAAAAAAGAAAGGAAAAGGAAAAAAGGTAAATAATATACAAATGGATGCCATTCAAACCAAATCAATACACATGACCACACATCAAGAAATAACCAATGCAAGTCTCTAAGATCGATTCGCGCCCACGCACCCAATGCCTCCTTGGTCCAATTTCTGTATTGACCCATAAACATTAAGGTACTATTTCATTTCCTTCCCTCATATTCTCTCTCTCTCTCTTTCTCTCTCTCTCTCTCTCTCTCTCTCTCTCTCTCTCTCTCTCTCTCTCTCCTGAAATAGAGATATGGTCAATGAACCCTTTACAATCTTATAATCTCCTTTTTCTAACATGATTATGCGACTAGAACCTTTAAAATACCCGATTTCATCAGTTATTTTTATATAATGCCGTAAGGAAAGAGGGTAATTAACTGACGATAACCTTTTACATCCACAGATTTTCGTAGATTACTGGGTTATGAATTCACGTAAAAAATATTATCTCATTCACTTACATTGAATAAAATATAATTCATAGTCATTTAATATAGGAGCATAGAAAAACAACACCATGGTGTCTGATTGAATATTTTAAGTGTTGGGTATCTCACTCAGCCTCATTTCCTGATTCTGATCAATCGTGTCCATTCTCAATTAGGTTCAGTGGAGGCAGTGCTCGCTGACAAATTCATTGACTTCATAGCATAATTAATTTGCTTGCGAAATAATAGAAATTAAGGGAATTGATGAAATTTTGTATCCATTATTAATTTACTTCAACATACCGTCAGATGTGAAAATATTCCCGGATATCGAGTCACTGGTTGGTAATTGTTGCTATTGCTTTTGTTATTGCTGGAGAGAAGAATAATGAATGTGTCAAGCAAGTGTAAAGTTTCGGGTATCGTTTCATTATGGAGTTCGATACAAAACAGAACAATACCACACTAGAATTACGGTTACTCTTCTTACCAAATGCATTCCATGTGACTTCATCCTATCGGATTCCTTTTTATTATCACTATAGTCTGTCTACTCTAAAATGGCTCCTGAATTTAAAATATAATGTAGCTTATTGATAACGTAATTGATTTGATGTGAATAATGCTTGTTTTCTGTTGATCAATACACTCATTACAAGGACAGCTCACGGTTTTCCTCAAGATCTGACAGCCACGCATTCAAACCGAGACCCAGGAGCCATTTTACAGTAGACAGACTATAGCAAACACACTGAAGTTGAAGGAATGTAATGAACAAAGAATGAGCAAAATGAGATAAACGCAGATTTTCCTGTCATGCCTGCCTGCGCTCACTCCGTCACCGTCACGGGCTACAGATGAAGGAGAGAGGTTAATATCCTTTCGAACAATTCTGTGTATCACTATGTCACGTTTTTTATCTGCAGACTGATCATATTCTCGTGTTCATTAGATTCTTTTTTTGTTTAATGTGGCAATGTGTTCACACTTAAATTGATCAAAGAACTGCAACTAATTACAAAAAAAAGAAAAAATTACATGAAGAGCTACGATTTCAATTCAATTTGTCTACTTATCTATTCATTTATTCTCTGATTTAGATTTTTTTTTATCATAGTGAAGATTGATTATTATTATTATTATTATTATTATTATTATTATTATTATTATTATTATTATTATTGATAGTGATCTTACAATGGGTCTACTTTAATGCTGTTGTAGGGAAGTTATTCTGGCAGTGTTCCCGCTTTTTATTTTTTATTTATTTCTGAAGATAATTTCTGTCAGCATTTTTTTTTTTCCTTTTTGTACAATGTTGCGTTACTGCAATGATACTGTGCTTCATGTGACGTGAGGTGCAGCACGGTACGGCCAAGCAATGTGTTGGTCTACATATAGTGAAGCAACCCACTAGTCCCTCTGATAATCCTTTAAAGAGAAGAGGCTGTCTCTACACACAAGCACACATACGCGCACTCTCTCTCTCTCTCTCTCTCTCTCTCTCTCTCTCTCTCTCTCTCTCTCTCTTTCCAACCCTACGTCTCTTTCGTTAAATGCTATGCTTATCCACTAAATCTCTAAACATCCACAGTAAGTTTTCATTTCCTTTAAAAT
>NC_059269.1:14326128-14351128 GCF_017591435.1 Portunus trituberculatus | reverse complement strand
ACTTGGCATTAGGAGGCATTCACAAACCAATAATCTGACACATTCACATATATAAGTAAATGCGCGTACGTATATACCACACCTCAAATAGCGCTTACCTCTATAAAACTTTTCAATGATCACCATCAAAACGCAATGAACCTCAATTAGTGAACTGTCTGTTTAACTTCTCCTTATTGAATTTGCTGCATTAACTCTGTTTCTGGTAACGCTGGTTCTGCAATTTATGTTTGCCCTTTTTCTTTCTCTCACTTAGCTCCGCACGGCAACAAATTCAGCTTGTCACACACACACACTCTCTCTCTCTCTCTCTCTCTCTCTCTCTCTCTCTCTCTCTCTCTCTCTCTCTTACCGAAAATACTGTCGTTTTACTACAACAATTACACCTGACTTGCCTTCACGTTTTCTATTATCTAGTCCTCCTGACATTAAGTTCACGCAAATGTTAGGAGGTTATCGTGCAAGGGAGAGACTTTTCTCCCTCTAAAAATATACTTTGATTCTATTTCTTACCACTGATGTTTTGTAACTATTAATGGATCTAATGAGACAACGGAATGTGTGAACAGGAAGTAAATATAATGATAATAATAATAATAATAATACGCAATAGTAAAGTTGTTGTTTATGTACGTGCATATATCATGTTGAAACAAAACAATTTGACATTTTAGTGTGTGTGTGTGTGTGTGTGTGTGTGTGTGTGTGTGTGTGTGTGTGTGTGTGTGTGTGTGTGTGTGTGTGTGTGTGTGTGTGTGTAGAAAAGACTTCATGCAATACAGTTTCCAAAAAGCAATATGGGCAGAGGAACCAAGAATGATGGATGATTTAGTTTCCGAAATGTCTTCATCCTCCTCTCTTACAACAGTTCAAGTCGTGTGCAGGAGAGAATACAGAAACAGTGTGCCAGAGACTTTACCAGTGAAAGGAATGAGAGCCTAAATATTGGTTACCTCTTCCATTAGGAGAGTGGACAGAATAGGTATAAATAAGATTGCAAGCAGAAATTACGCACGAATGTGTCACTCATTTAGAAACGTAAAAACACCGCCATTGTGAAAAAAAGAACTGTATGATATGAAATGCAACATAGTGGTGTTGAGTGAATCACGACTGTAGTTAAAACAATGAATCAAAGAGAACGAAATGTATAACCTATATCAAGTTCTTCACAATTACATCCTTAAAGTATTAGTGGAATATTTTTCCAGCAACAGAGAGAGAGAGAGAAGAAACAAACAAAAACAAAAAAAAACTGGGGACTTTTTAATGATTCCTTTTATCATATCATTCTGCCACATATTCGAAAACAAATATCATCATAACTTTTTTCACGAAGTTCCGTCTTCATTGCTTATTCAACTGTGTTCATTTTAACAGCTCTCTCTCTCTCTCTCTCTCTCTCTCTCTCTCTCTCTCTCTCTCTCTCTCTCTCTCTCTCTCTCTCTCTCTCTCTCTCTCTCTCTCAGAAATGTTTGTCCTAATAAACACCACAAAGGTTGCTAGCTATCGACGTATGTGTCTATCTGATAATTTGATATTCTTCTTAATTCTGGGAAATTTAATTCAAGCAAAGTTTTTTCTTTGCCTCGCTGCAGTCAATCAATTTCAGTTCAGTTTGGAAGCACTACCCTTGTCGGCTCTGCTAAAGACGAGCACTAACGCTACCGAAAAGAGCTTTTAATCAGTTTCAATGTTCATGCTTGACAAATAATTTTCAGTATTATCAGTCACTCTTTCTTTTTCTCACTGCCCCACTGTTGCTGTGTTCATGCATTATTAATTTTATGAGCATTCTGCAGATGTCTGCTAATTATCTTTTTAATGCTGTCAAGGTTTCTTTGATCTGTTCCCTAATTCATGATGGTTTCTTCTAATATCCTCATGTTATACCCTGCATCTTATTGTTCTCCTGTGTTCCGAAATTTTAAGTGCTGGTTCATCAAGCAGTGAGGGCAAGCGTTACATTATGAGAGAGTCCAACTCAATTAAAACAAAATACGACAATGAGCTGGGAAACAAAGAAATAGATATAATAAGAAAAAAAAATTAACTAGAAAGTGTTACAGCGCGATGTTAGGTAAAAATCCAAGAGAACCCTCACCCCGTGAATTAAGAATAAAATACCTGTGCCATGCCTGGGGTGTGTTTGCCGAGGAGTTAAGCCTCACTGCCCTGCCTCCTTCACTGCTGCGTTGCCTCCTCGCCTTCGCCAGTTCCTGCAGCATCGGCATTCACACACGTCAGTTGAGCTTCGCCTAAGCCAAGCAGACAATTAGACTTAAATTTTGCATTGATTTGTTGTCTCAGTAGCCCACAGCACCCCATATTAAAGCAGAAGTTCATTCCCTATGGTGGTGAGAACTTGAATTATGAAACAGACTTTAAAACACTAAAGTCAATATATCGTTTGGTTAGTCTTTAAAGGTATCACGCCAAACATACTCTTACGCAAGTATAGTGAAATAAAAGCAAGTCTAAAACCACTCAGAAATAGCTATGAATAATGTTTAAATTTTCAGCACATTGAACTCAGAAGTGAACTGAAGCCCGATGACGTAAATCATTATCTCTGCCGTCATCTGCGTCCCACTTGGCGCCCTCATTGACCTTTACCATTACCCAATCCTTTTTCTCGCCAAAAATCTATTCACCTATCCTGCCACCGATCTCTTCCTTCATCACCACCTCCTTCCGCTCTTCCCCTCCACTGCCTCCAACTTCTCCGGTCCCCAGAATTCCCCCTTTGCCCCCCCGGCCGCCATCACCTCCCTTCCTACCGATCCCTTCCTGCCCTCCTGTCAACATCACCTTTTCTCCTCTGTTCTCGGTCTCCATCATTGTCATCTTTACTTTCAGCTTCCTTTTAACCTCCCTCGCTGCCGCTGCCTGACGCATAGTAACCTTGCAAACTGTAACATAAAGCCTGCACTTCATCCTCGCAAAACTCAGTATAAGAATCGCCAGTTTGGCATCTGCTTTCCCGTGCGACCATCTCACTTCCATCACGTACTCAACGTCCAAAACAGTTTCAATGCTGATGTTAAGACCAAACTGAGAGCAGCTGTCGTCGACATAACTGGCTAAACATTGTCACAAGTCCAGCAACATATGTGGCAGACCAAAGGTACACACAGATGCCTAATGGCCTCCGGCAAGGCCTGTCGCGTTAACATTTCGCCAAACCACTCCCAGTTCTCCTACGTCTGCTTCCTGAATACTCTTAACAGACGAGGCACCTCACGTCACTTCCCTCTTACCTGGTGTAAGGAGGCTGTCTTCGTCTGTCCCTTTTCTCTACCTCTTTCTTTTTCCTTTTAATGCCACCCAGCCTTCCCTATGTAGCTGTGAGTCAGCCTTACCTGGGGGCAACAGTGCCACACACCAACTTACAGGGAGTGCACCCTCTCCTCTAGAGTATATGTGTGTGTGCGTATATATATATATATATATATATATATATATATATATATATATATATATATATATATATATATATATATATATATATATATATATATATATTCGCCACGAGTGAAAAAATATCATACACAATACGCTAGAGCTTTTTCAATATCATATTGTTTGCTCAGAGCATAACTGCTCACGCGTAAAGTCTCTTACAGGTGACAGTGTTGTGTAGTCTGAAGCATTTCACTGTTCCACAGAATGAAAAAGGAAACAAACAAGAAAAGAGAAAAGAAAGGAAAGGAATGGTTACGGGACGAACATTACAGCCACTGCACTCTGAGGCCACAAGGCAAGACTCGCTTTATAGTCTCAATTAACTTTTTGTACATACAATTACTGTTTCAATCATCACTCATCACATCTTGCATTCATTTAAGTGCTACATGCATACAACTAAAATTATAGTAATGAAAGTAAGTATCAAATGTTATATTTTATAAGTACATATTGTTGAACAAAATATAATTTTAATCTAGTTTATTTGTAAGGTATTTAGTCGCACTGCAAGGAAAGCTTTGTGTATTTCTAGTTTGATTAGGAAAGAATGCATTGGTAATAAATAAATAAATAAATAAGTTAATGTTCTTTATCAAAATTGTGAGAATTATTTTGACTCACTGGACGATGAAACATGAAAGATGCTATTTGAGCGTGACATTCGATATCAACTTGGAGTTCGAATCACGATATGATACGTTTCATATCCTTCGCGACGTTTCAGTGAACCAGATTTGTCAACTGTACCGAAACTTCTCAAATCGCTCTACCTTTGTGAAAGCATTAACAAGGGTAAGAATACTAATCTGTATGTTTGTAATTGATGACACGAGTCGTACGAGTTAGTACAACTCTTCTATTTTTCTTTTAATATATATATATATATATATATATATATATATATATATATATATATATATATATATATATATATATATATATATATATATATATATATATATATATATATATATATATATAGGTGCAGATATTGCAAGGCAAAGTAAGGAGCATGAATTGGAAGCCTTCACTGCAGATGGCGCACCGTTCTCCCCCTGATGACTACGGTGCCGCCCAGCCGCTAATTGCTTTCCCTCAGTGGGTGTTTCTGATGGACGAGTCTCAGACACACTCATCGATTCTTGGTCTCTGGGTTCACGCCTCGCCCCTTCCTGTCCGTCGCGTCCGTCATGTCTTCCACGACCACATAACACCTAAAGAGTGTTGTCAGTGCAACGTCAAAGTGACACCACATCAAGGCAGGGTTCCAGCGACAGCCACTGTTGGTACATTCCTGCACCCCATAGAGAGTTACGTGACCTCATCTGTCTCTTATGTATTGAAAATGCGATCTTCGGCAAAAAGAACTGAAACATTCTATTATGTTTCTAGTTGGCATTCTTTTTGCTGATGCTGTTTTGTTGTTGTTGTTGTTATTATTACTGTGTTATCCTTTTAGTCTTCCCTGCTCCTTCGTCTCCATATTTCTTAATATCAGTGGTTATTACTGTCATCATCATCATCATCATTACCACACAAACACACACACACACACACACACACACACACACACACACACACACACACACACACACACACATACACACACACACTTAAGATCATTATTCACTATTCAAATGTTGAAAGTTTTCCTGTAAGACTAAACAAAAAACTAAATAAATAATTGTGACGTCCGGTGCTTGTTTTTCTTTATGTCACTACAAACTCCACAGGGAATCGAAGTCAAATCCTAGAAACAACCAGAATGCTGAAATACGGAAAGGAAACACTCACAAGCTTTCACAATAACATAACCAACGACTGTGGCACTGGGACTTAAATTTCCATCAAGCCAGAGTCAGAATTCCAGTAATCTTCTCCATTCATTTCTACCTTGATTGATGTTTTTTCCTCCTCCTCTGATCTGTTCACAGCCTCCATACAAAACCTGGTTAGTCGCCGATGAAAAGTAGATCAGAGCTTAATATTGAGGAAGAACACTAAATCCTGTCAGGCTGAAAGCTAGCTGTTTGTTACTCGACTACTGACAGTGACTACGAGTGTGTAACAAAACATAAATGGTAAACACACAACAAGAAATCATACCAAGATTATTTAATTCCTGCTCTGCGCAATGTTCGTTTCTTATTTCTCTGCATTATTCTGTAAAGGTGATTTAAGACTAACACATGGGACTAGCACATCAGCGAAGCATTTAAAGTGTAGGGATCCGCTGTTCAGTATCTAATGTCATGCAACCTGAAGTCTTTAATAGTGGTTGGGTGTCATAAATTGTTGATGCTAACCTATCAGTGAACAGCTGTATCACTTTCTTTATCTCCAACACACCGCTTGACATTTCAAAATCTTTTATATTCTTCACATTTTCTAGCATTTATTACGGTACATTTCTTACTCTGCATAACGAACTATACCTAATCACACACACCCTTCTGAAGACCACCAATGTAAGAATAAAATATATTTTGTAAGTGAGAGAGAGAGAGAGAGAGAGAGAGAGAGAGAGAGAGAGAGAGAGAGAGAGAGAGAGAGAGAGAGAGAGAGAAAAAACAGGAACATTTCTCAATTTCCTTGAGACTCAAAAAGTCCTGAGGGTACAGTTCACATCCAGTCTATCTCTCTCTCTCTCTCTCTCTCTCTCTCTCTCTCTCTCTCTCTCTCTCTCTCTAGTTGATATCATAATAAAAAGTTACTTCACTGATCCCTCGTGGCTGACACAGAAATCCTATTGGATAAGCCCTTTAGATGATGGATTTGCCCCCGGTCCGATGGTTATTCGCTCAATCTTTTATAATATTCGAAGACAGCGCGAGGGGAGGAGGGATATTTCATGAGGAGCAATTAAGTATGGAGCTTGACTTTCTGACTGGTAAAGTAGGTATCGATGTGTGTTCTCTATACAGTTTTACTTCTCTCTCTCTCTCTCTCTCTCTCTCTCTCTCTCTCTCTCTCTCTCTCTCTCTCTCTCTCTCTCTCTCTCTCTCTCTCTCTCTCTCTCTCTCTCTCTCTCTCTCTTTTTCTGTCTATCTGTCTGTCTCTCTCTGTCTCTCTCTCTCTCTCTCTCTCTCTCTCTCTCTCTCTCTCTCTCTCTCTCTCTCTCTCTCTCTCTCTCTCTCTCTCTCTTTCAACGTCATTATTTTTTCATTCCTGCTGCTAGTAATATTTAACTTCCTCCTCCTCTTCCTGCTCTCCTCCTCCTCCTCCTTCACATTTCCTTTTTTCATTTGATTTTACTTCTCGTATTTTCTTTTCACGCTTGTTTTGTCATTACATTATCATTATCTTTCATTCTATCAGCTTTTCACTCATCAAGGAAATACTTTCTGAACGAGGCATTTAGAGTCATCCATTCTATCGAGAACTCTAGCCACTAGAGTAACAACATTTGGCAACTATCCAACCAACTTCTCTCCAACAGTGGCCTCTGCAATACAGGTGGAAACCCGTGTGGTCTTCCTTCACGCTAGTCTCCTCCGGGTCTGCCTCTGGGACTGTCGTATTTCGTGCAACATCACTACCAAGGCGGACACAAGCCAGCTACCCAGCCAGCCAGCCAGCCAGGAACGATCCACTCCATCCACTCTAGTTTCTGTGTCCAGTATACTCCCTTGCTCTCCGCCTCCCAGCTCCCTCCACCAGGCGCGTTCTGTCGTCTTGTCTCCATACTGTGTTTAGGGGAATAATGGAATCCACCCAAGTAGTGACGCTCTGCTGGCGCTGTACTCGATTAAAGGCGGTATTTGGATGAGCCTGGAGATTAAACTCGAAGCAAAGCCTGTCCCTGCAGGTGTCAGCTGCATTTGGTTTGAAAGTTAATGGTGGGTTAGCCTAGCGGTGGTGAATTATGTCAACGCAAAATAAATTCTTCCTGGGGGAATGAGAAAAGGAGGAGAAATGTGTTCAGATTCTATGCATATTACAAACACAACATTGTTTCATGTCCCTCGAATTTTAACATGTGACGCACAAATCAATATATTGCAAGAAAAAATATACAATAATTTTAGCACTGGAAGAGAATCGAAAACAATGTGCAATATATCTCAACTGAACCAGTAAATACGTTATTGTAGTATGTACGATTATACTGTACAATAAAAAAAGAAAACGAAGCAGCTACATTTATTGCCAGTGTCCAATAATGGCTTCGAGTCATCACGGTATATACAAATCTTGTTTTGTTCTTATTCATTTTGCTAGAGTCAATGTAAAACTTCATTACTTTGGTATGCAGCGTGTGTCCATAAAACAATAGAGACGACATGGGCTACAGTGCAATAAAATAGCATCAATAGCATCGCCACTCTTTCCACCTAAGCCATCGGAGCTACACAGACTGTTAGGTTTCAAACATCAGGTAGCGATGTGTTAGACCTATTTGGAGATATCATTTCAATAAACAATGCAGAGTTTGAAGAATAAAGGCACATCCATCCATCAAACAAGTACTGACTACACCATATCTGCTTCACTTAATGCGTGCTTGTCCCCTACGATCTCACAAAACAAGAGTTACAATTGTATCCCTGAACGGAGCCGCGACCCTTTCATGTAATGCCAGGCAGATAATACAGGCAATGAAACGGAATTAGCAATAAGACATTAACGTGATATGAGCACGCTTGGTCGAGTATACTCGATGTGTACTGTCAAAGGAAGGGCTTCAATTACCATGGTGATAATCCTCCTCTACCTCCTCCTCCTCCTCCTCCTCCTCCTCATTATCATCATCATCATCGTATTTCTCCCTCACATCATCCCCAGCTTACTTCTCTGCTTAGTCCGCCTCCTCCTCCTCCTCCTCCTCTTCCTCCTCCTCCTCCACCTCTTCCCTCTCTTCCTCCTCGTTCTTCTAATTCTCCTTACGTCCACACGTCTACCTACTGTTGTTCATGTTAGAAAAAAAGTAGAGTGCGTTGTAGACATGAAACAAGTCTGATATATTATGCGATTTTGTGAACAATTAATGCCACACATAATGCTATTTCTCAACCACATTTCTCTGTATTTCAAGTTTCTCCTTCAAGGAAAACAAACATAATTATAATCGGCTAACTGTGGGAGGAGATGCTATTTGAATATGTAGATAATTCTGAGGTATGATATTTGATTTTTTTTTAATCGGTTTGTCGGTTTTCGTGATTTTATTTTCGCTATCGCATTCAACTCTGATTGTAACCGTCGTAAAAGGAAACTCTCTCTCTCTCTCTCTCTCTCTCTCTCTCTCTCTCTCTCTCTCTCTCTCTCTCTCTCTCTCTCTCTCTCTCTCACACACACACACACACACACACACGGACACACACAAAATATTTTTTTTTCTTTTAGTATATATTGAAATCTGACGTGTTGACCCTGACTTGGCATTTCATGATCTGAAAATGGAAAAGAAAAAGGAAACACTTTGTTCCCTTTGCAACAGATCTTCAATCGACACTCTGCACTCCCTTCTCTTACGCGGCAGTGCTCCCAGACCTCATTACTGACGTGTTTTCCCGTATCAAAGGGCGCTTTCCCCCTCCCCTAACTCTGTTTGTGAGGTATGCAGCGTGATAGCTCCTGGGTTCAAGATTCTTGTAACCTCGGTGAACTGCGAAATCGGTAAGATCAGTTCTTTTACATGATGAATTGACGAATATACCGATACTTTGATCTGCGTACTGACGTCTTGTATTACAGTGAAGGGGTTGTATTGTCGCCTACACATATCTATATAAAATGTGCACGCTGTATATAGATATGACAAACAACGTGTATCAGTTCAAAGTGTGAGTTGTGTGTTACTAGAGCTGCTAGACTGGATGTGTGTGTGTGTGTGTGTGTGTGTGTGTGTGTGTGTGTGTGTGTGTGTGTGTGTGTGTGTGTGTGTGTGTGTGTGTGTGTGTGTGTGTGTGTGTGTGTGTGATTAAGGTGAGCTTGGACACTATCACAGAACACTTCACCGTTGACAGTTCTCTCCTCCCTAATTACAGGTAGCCGTGCCGTTGTCAGTTGCTTCCCTACACCCTATGGTCGAGGATTTCTGGGCTGTGGTCCCTTGTGCCAGGGTCCTTGTGGGTGTGACCTCTAGTTGAAATTCTCCCAAATAGACCTCATGTGTCTCTTGATATGGAGCGTAAAAGTAATTTTCTTGCTGAAGCGTCGCAATTTATACTTATCGTCTGAGAGGAAGCGACGGCTCTCGGCATCTCACGCCTGGGTGGCTGGGGAGAAAATAGTTTAAGCTTCATCTAAGGGGCGGGGAAGGAGACACAACTCTGGGTCACTGTGATCCTTGTACCCGACGGTGGCTCCAAACTGTGCTGAGAATAGTACGAGGGACGAAATACTACTGGCTTAACGAATCTATTTAGTTGTTCGTTTTCTTATTACTAGTGATCGCTTCTATGTTTGCTTTGTTTGTCTGTCGTTGTTGGTGGTGGTGCTGGTACTGCTACTGGTGCTGCTGCTTTTGTTGTTGATAGTTATAAGGCAACTCTAACTAATAATGATTATGAGAGCTATGAAACTATTAATCTGAAATATTATAAAGTTACTCCGGGAGATAGCCAGCAATGGTCACATGATGGTGGATCAAGATCTAGGCGTTTGGCGAGATTATTACAACAGCCACGTGAAGCTCAGTTGAGTAAGGTCAGATTAGGGATGAGTAAGGTCACGGATTAACGGGTGTTGGGGATGAAGAGTGGTGATGAAAGGGTGAGTTTCAAAAAGAGTTTTGCTAGTGAGTTCGGTGAACATTTCGTTGATGAATTCAATGCAGTACAGATGCCAAGTGATTCATATAGAGCAAAAATATGGAAGAACTATCCCAAATTTAATTATATAAGTCAAGACACAATGTAGGTATGAAAAAGAAGAAAGATCTTTAGATATTTATGCAGGTGTGTTCTCTAGTGGTTTGTGTGGGTGTTTTCAACAACCACAACTGTTCTACAAGAAATACCAAACTAGAAGAGATAAATCAATATCATTCAATAAAAGAAGGAACACACTGCCTAGTAAGCGTGTGTCTCCGAGGAACTACTGGAATACACAAGCGTGTACACTCCAATGCACTGTGCCACCGCAGAATAAACCTGATCAAGATAGTGGTGGTACACTCCACATTCTCGGAACATCTGCTTCCTTTTGCATGTGAAGTGCGGTGCTGTCCCAGAGGAGACCCTAACACTGCCTCACGGCAAGCAGCGTACAAGGACGATCCTTGCATATGCTGAGGAAGGCAACTGGCTTGCCGCTACAACTGACACGGCCTATTGACTATTTGCTTTACCTGACGTGCCTGTGCTTTAAGTCGTTGATGGCGATTTGTGCTCCTGTGCATCGATAACGCCAGCCTAGTTACACTATAATACATGTATGTGCCGGCAAAACCATGAGTATCATCTCTTTTCCATAAGTATAAAAAAAAAAAATAGAACAATGTGGTCTTAATTCTCTCTCTCTCTCTCTCTCTCTCTCTCTCTCTCTCTCTCTCTCTCTCTCTCTCTCTCTCTCTCTCTTGCCATCAATGATCGCTGCTGCATTTTTTTTTTCTAACGGTGTATATTTAATATCACGATCTCTAAGAATATAACGCCATGCAAAAGGAAGGAGAAAAATAGAAGGAAAACACGGTCTTACCTGGAATATTAAATGAATATGGGTGTTATGAGATATTCAGTAAATACTCCTTAAAGTAAGGCGGCCTGCTTGGAATCAGAGATATTATATGTTATCTTATGGGTGCGCCGAGTCATAACATACATCACGCGGCAAATATTTGGTAAGAGCGTCATTACGTGCAGTGGGAGAACATTTGGCCTCTTATCAGCCACCTCAGGCGAGGAGGAGTCGTGTCGTCCCTCAGTCCCCACCCTCAGTCACCGGTCGCAGCATTCAGTCGGGCCACAGCCATTTATCACCTCGCAGCCTCGACCACGATGAACCCCACTCTGGGTCCCCACTCCACCGCCATGGAATGATAGCGAGCTGCGTGGTTCTGTTATTCCCTGAGCGAGCAACACCGAACAACGATGATTACAATGCAACTATCGTCATATACGTTTACTAACTAAACTATCCATAATTTTTCAGTAAAGCATTTTCTAAGAAATAATAAAGCAAATGGAAACACTGAGAAATGAAATGAGAAGATGAAAAATATCCAGGATAATACTGAGCAAATGGCAAACCAGAGCTAAAAATTCATACTCTCCTTTACATTTTCAGTATTTACTCCAGAATCTTCACCGGACTATATGAAAAAAAATGGAAGGATTTCGTTTTGAATGTTTTAGGGGTTCAAAGCGGAGGGCTCTTGATGCCACATGAATACAAATTAGGCGGTTTCCTTGCATAAGCCACACCAAGAGGAACTCATTCAACTCGACCGTCGCTGCCATTTCGTTCCAACTCTCCAGGAAGTTCACTTTATCAAAAATTCTGCATACGAGCAAGGACTGTTAATGTTAATGGTTATGTTAATCGCTATGAAGGAGGCCATTATCGCTGTCTCAAGCGTAATAAGTCTTGCGTGATGGAAATACACGTTCAAAAGTTACTGTAAATCAGGAACAAGAGAAGTGGAAAAGAAGAGTACATAGACAGCCACTTCCTTTATTACCATCCCGCGGTGGTTATAGCTACATACTACATTTCTCACCGCAATGGGCTCTCGGTATGACTAGATTAAAGACAATGAATTTTGGTGAGAGGACAAAAGGAAGTCTTCAAAACGAGAATTATATGAGCATAGCGCAAAAACCAGGTAAAAGACAAGGTCTTGGAGGAATATAGCACACTTCTGGCATAAAATACGTAGCACATTCCTAGCAAGACGGTGCATCAGTCTTAATTAAGGTACAAGAGAAAGTTACGGCATATATAAACGTAGGAAAAGTTAAATTTATACTTATCTTGTTTTTAGTAGTTATAATAGCAATGGGCGATCCTAGAAAATGGTTATAAGTGCATTCTACTTGATTCAGGCGGATTTAAACAGTAAAAATGAGACCTTTAGGATATTTTTTTCTAGGAAGAGAAGACAAGGGACAAGCGGGTATTTTTTGTTATGATGGTAAGTGACAACATTCAACATGCGGAGATTACTAATGCACCAAGTCTCTCTCTCTCTCTCTCTCTCTCTCTCTCTCTCTCTCTCTCTCTCTCTCTCTCTCTCTCTCTCTCTCTCTCTCTCTCTCTCTCTCTCTCATATATACACAGGGTATCATCAGTGACGATCTGCATAAATAGGGCTCGGTGGCAGATTGAACTTCCCTGGCCGTCGCAAAAAAAAATAAAAGAAAAAAATAGAAACCAAGAAGTAAGTTTTATGAAGAAGACAACGCTCAATCTTTGTGTAATAGTAAACATTTCCATTCATTATTTTTTGTTTAGACATTTTTTCGCATTGTTCGTATCTGATTGAATTGCGTCTTCCCTTTAACCCCTTCAGTACTGGGACGTTTATTTTAACCACGAGTTTAGGTGTGATTAAATGATTTTATCGACATTAGGAAAAGTCTATGGAGATCAGAAGATTAATGGCCACACTTTTCACTATTTTAATCCCCACATAAGTTTCTGAAGCTGTGTAAAATCACCAAATAGTACGCAGAAGGGATATGGAAATGCATCATGGTACTGAAGGGGTTAAGAACAGCAACAAGAAATTTATTATAAGAATCTAAAACCATTCTCCTCTTCGTCCGTAAGTATTTTAATAATTTTAACTTCTTGGTGATGATGATAGGGACATTCTGGGAACAAGGGACATTTATGAGGCACGACATGCAAAAACGAGGCGATCCACATTACTGCCAACATTACAGCACGATATATGTGAAGTTAATGATGTCAGGAGTCACCACTGCACTCATACCAGCGCCCTACGTTCTGGCTGATGGCGTTTCCTTTCCCATCTATCTGACAGAGTATATAAGGTGATTGTATGGAGTCACGGACCACATGTTTGAAGCGTTAAGTAAGCCGTTAGGGAACAAATATCTACTGTGACAGCCTCGCAACACTTTTAGTACGGTGCATAAAACGATAGCATTTGCCACTACTGTATTTCGTTTCAAAAGTTAAATACATTTTTATTTACGATCCATTCAGTTGGACAGATTAATGAGTTTACTTTGATAATGCACCTTCATGACTAGTACTGTTACTGTCACTATGTCAAAAAGCTTCAAGTACTGTGGTACGTTTTTCATATCGAGGTAGGGGTGGCGAACCAGCAGTCTTACAATGATTGTGGTGCTTGGCAATGCGCTTCATAAATATCAGAGGGTTTTGTAAGTTTTGCCTAACATATTGAAGACTTCTGGTGCATTGTCTAAATACTCATGATGTGCCCATATGACATTGTGTGTGTGTGTGTGTGTGTGTGTGTGTGTGTGTGTGTGTGTGTGTGTGTGTGTGTGTGTGTGAGAGAGAGAGAGAGAGAGAGAGAGAGAGAGAGAGAGAGAGAGAGAGAGAGAGAGAGAGAGAGACTGATATAGACAAATACACACAAGATATAGATTGACAAACGGACAACTATAGATATAATTCGTCAGAAGGGAACCATTAGTTTGAGATAAAGGTAAATAAACCAATAATCAAATGAATAAATAACCAAACAAACAAGTAGAGCCATGGAGAGGATGCAGTCTTCAGTGTCAGAATAGAATAGCAGCATGACATATTGATTCGAAACCCACGAACAACACACTGTGGACAAAGACGTATGAGTTTGACCTGGATTAATGTTCTTGCACCCACGCGACCAACGGATACACCGACGTGGCCACACCTCCTCTTTTGATCATCACTTACTTAATAATGATCACGATAGATCAATATGCGATTTCGTTCAAACCTGACATTTTTTGCAAGTGATCATCGTCGTGCCGTCACTGCCTGAACTGTCCAGCCGGCCCAGCGTTCCTGCTTCTCTCCGGCAATTGCCACATTCAGTCAGTTGCGACTTCATTACAGGTGTCACAAAGGAAGAACAACACTGTGATGTAGTGAGCGTGCTGTGTCCTGCCGATCAGGTGATGGCAGTGATGCTATGCAGTGACTGAATGACACATCTGCAATTCCGGCTACAAGTTTTCGAATGTAGCTCTAATGTTATTTTGAAAATGTTTTATGAAATAGAAATTTTTTGCTCTACAATATTTCATAGAATCATTAGTTAATAGCCTAATATAAAATTAAATAGAAAAGATGAATTAAAAATAATATTTGCTTGACGAGATGAATGTCAACAGATTCATAAAAAGATGATAAACTTTGATAGAATATTTTTGTGATTATTTTTTTATATTGTTGAACATAATAATAAAAATATTGGTGAATTATTAAACATAAAACCAATATCCATTAACGATCAAGACAGACCATCCTAGACAAGATTCCTTGATAATTCAAGCAAAGAAGACACCGAAGTGTGATACTTTCATATGAAGCCTTCGAACCGCGGATGAATCCTTACTTCACTTCTAGGTTCATATACTTTTCAATTCGAAGACTGAAACAAAAAATATCTGAGGACAAAAATATTTTCCTTTATGCGGTCCTTTGACCCCAACTTGATAATACAGACGGTGATGTTTTTTGCAGCGAGCCGCAAGTGACTGCCTGGAGGTGCATAAGAATATCTTTTTTAAAGTTCAAAAGTCATGCTGCGTCCCTGTTAGGTGGTTGTAATGTTAAGATAAGGACTAAACACATACAATATAATGTCCTGAAATATACAGAGATAACAATGACACGGGCACATTAAGTCTGACGGTTACGCCACTAGTTAAGCCTTAATTACCCTGAACCAGCGCTCTCACTAATCCTTGTACAGAATGCAACCGATGGACGGCTGCCACAAATATCAGTTGCTTTAGACTTAATCCATAACGTTTCTGGTCTACGTTCATATAAAGTGTACATTTCCAAGAACTATTCAGTATCATCGGCTGTTAGTCAAGTCGATTTCACACACACACACACACACACACACACACACACACACACACACACACACACACACACACACACACACACATACACTACATATGAAAGAGATGAAGCAGTTTTAACAAATGGCATTTATATTTAAATAAATAGTTTTCTGTGTATTTTCATGAAGTATTATAATAATGAAAAAAATTATTTCTAACAGTTTTAAAAGAATAATTCTTTATTTTGTATGCGATGTAATAATTATGTTGTATGTGGAATAACCTGTGGTGCTATTTGGCCGTAAAATCTCTAAACCAGTGGCAAAATTTCTGCATTTTGTCTTCTATGGCATCGACATTTACAATGATTTACTTAGCAGCAACAAAATAATTCTAGATTTTGATCCATTTTTTTTTTTTTTTGCAAAAAGAAAAGAAAAAAAAGAATAAATAAATAAATATATATATATATATATATATATATATATATATATATATATATATATATATATATATATATATATATATATATATATATATATATATATATATATACACACACACACACACAAGTGTGTGAGAACAAAGGAACGGCTGAGATTGTGGGTGAAAGGTTGGGAGATGTAGCCTTATGTTTTACTGTTCAAATAAATATCAAATATCTATGATCAGTAATGCTGTGTAGGTTGGAGTAAATGTTTCAACAGAATGAGGCAACGGCACTAACTTTGCAGCCACTAACTTTCTCACAGAGCCTGCAAGGCGCGGGAGGGTTTGGGAACACCTAGGGAATTTGGACAAATACCTGGACAAAACGTACGCGGGTAAAGGATGGATGAGGCGTGAGGCGTTTTCCGACGCAGCACCGTCCTTGCCACCACCAATCCACACACAGGATCTGGAGAGCTCAGAAGTGCCCATTAAATGCTACACCTCCAGCCTCCCTCCAGTGCCTCGCTAGTAAGGGATTGCGGGACATTGTGGAGAAAGAAGAGCTGGTAAATATAATTGTTTCCTGTCTTTTTCCTGCTCCAATAATAGTGCGGTGGAAAGACATTTTTACAAGGCTAGGCCGTCACAGCAACAAATATTACAAAGTGTATACTTGAGCTTAAAGAAAAAAAACTACAATGTGCGATATATAAATATATATATATATATATATATATATATATATATATATATATATATATATATATATATATATATATATATATATATATATTATATAATGGTCAAGAAGATTCCCTCTGAGGCGAACCATTCCATGACTTCCATCGCGAGGGGAACTATTTATCACTCCACGTCAGCGATATTTCACGGCGAAAGGCGGAGTGGCAGAAGACGGGACGATGGGAGGGAGGTGGAGCAGCACAGGACGGCTTGTGCAAAGAAAAAGACATACTGGTACTTGAGGCGAAGGAGAAGGAAAAGGCAAGAACAGAAGGTGGAAAGAGAATCAAACGAGAAGAGCAGAAGTGACAAAGAAACGGGGTGGAGGGAGGACAGTAAGAATAGAGAGAGAGAGAGAGAGAGAGAGAGAGAGAGAGAGAGAGAGAGAGAGAGAGAGAGAGAGAGAGAGAGAGAGAGAGAGAGAGAGAGAGAGAGAGAGAGAGAGAGAGAGAGAGAGATGGGAGGAGAGAAGAAGAGAACGAGGAAGAGCAAAAGAAAGAGGAGGAGGAGGAGGAGGAGGAGGAGGAGGAGGAGGAGGAGGAGGAGGAGGAGGAGGAGGAGGAGGAGGAGGAGGAGGAGGAGGAGGAGGAGAGGAGGAAGGGAGGAGGAGGAGGAGGAGGAGGAGGAGGAGGAGGAGGAGGAGGAGGAGGAGGAGGAAAAGGAAGAAAAGAACAGCATAAGGAGCCGAAAGCAGGAGCAGAAATTAGGCAAAAGTGTAGAGGAAGAGCAAGAGATACAAAGAAAGAAACCTATTACAGAAAAGTTTTACGTCCCCCTAATCGTAAGGTTTAGGCTTCTTTTCCTTCCTCGGGTGTGTTGAAAGATAAAAATGGTAAAACGTGACCTAATAGTCGTAAGTAAGGCAAGACGCACCACACTTGAAAAAGACTTGCTAAGTTTTCTTCTTGTCGCTGATCGTCGTCGTATCGCCTTTCCTTCCTAAATAGTGCCTTCATTTAATATTGTGTCACTGTGCCCTGTTCTCTAAAGGAGGCGTTTCTTTTGAGACTCTGGTACAGTTAGCAAAAATTAATACTTGCCCTTTTGGTGTGAATCAGGCCAACAGGGAAGCTCATTTCCTATTCACTTTATGTCAGATATCCCACTTGGAAGTAGTTGGCATTCCGCGACGACAGCAAAGCCTTTATGGTGCCTTGAAAAAGAAATATAATGATAATAATAATAAAAATAATAATAATAATAATAATAATAATAATAATAATAATAATAATAATAATAATAATAATAATAGGCCAAGTGTGACAAGAACAAGAATAAAAGAAAAGGAGATTAACGGTTTAACCTTGCTAAGAATTTTCTTTCATAGAAAACAGACGCATGTGATTTTCCATATATCATTTCCTTACTAGGAATCAAATTATATATATATATATATATATATATATATATATATATATATATATATATATATATATATATATATATATATATATATATATATATATATATATAAATATAAAACTGATAATTCCAAAAAATCTAGAAAAATATTCTCTCTCTTATTTCTCTTAGCCCCGCCTCACTGCGTTAAAACGAATTAATTTTACCAAACCAATTTAATTAGCAGTGAGCAGTAATAATCACGCTCTAGAGGTCGTAACCGCAGCCAAAGGTGATTACGCAATTCATATCAGGCACTAATTGCCGAGGCATCAAACAGTCCTTGGGCGCTCTTGGAGGCACTCAAATAAGTGGGCGTTAAGCTTCGTATTAGTTTTGCGGTTTATTGCTGCTGCTGGAGCGTTCCCTCGCCCTTGGTGAGCTGCAGGATAATGACTCACGTCTCCCACACTTTCCCACCCAAGACTTCCTAGGCGTGACGTAATAAAGCAGTCGTAGATGTTAACCCGACAGATGTGACATTGACGGTCGTGTTCTAAATGATAATGTTCCCCAGTGCGTTTCCGGTTACTTTATACGTATAAATGTGAGTTCTACTGATTGTACGTGGCAGACAGAATTTACATACCTCCCGCTGGATGAGTCTGGAGCGATGTTATCAACGTCAGCATCAATCAAGGTGGCGAGGAGCGAATGCATGAACCGGTGATTTAAGGTTTCGATTTAGGTGTAGGTGAGTGATATATTGACATGAGTCCATATTCGTAGGGCTGACTGTGCTACCATATTCCGCTTACAAGGCTGCCAAGTGAAGTTGGCGTTTTGTCCCATCATTCACTACAATCCATCATGTTCGTCCCCGGACAGTTATCGGATACTCGGAAAACTGCATCTACTTTTCCATGCTTTTCTCTACAAGTTCCTCTTTTTGACATCTGATTTTCTCAGACGTACTAAACAAATTTTTTTTATCACAATTTTTTAGATAAGCTAAGCATTCATCCTCGCTTATAATGGAATGAATGCTGCAAAATACTTAGAGGAACATAAATGGTGCACAAGTTTTTCGTTGACAATACTTTATTTAACTAATTAATCAATACAATTAAATAACAAAAAACATGAGAGAAAACATGCATGTTATTTACGCCAAGCAAGCGGCTTCACCTTAATTGGAAATCACTGCAAATTTACCAGTGAACTGTTTCCGTCACGGTTATTCTAGATGTATTAGTTCTCATTAATTACCTTCCGAATAATAGTGGCCACATGTTTAGGCCAAGATTAATGAGATCAAATAGAATGAAATTTTATATATATATATATATATATATATATATATATATATATATATATATATATATATATATATATATATATATATATATATATATATATATATATATATATATATATATATATATATATATATATATATATATATATATATATATATATATATATATATATATATATATATATATATATATATATATATATATATATATATATATATATATATATATATATATATATATATATATATATATATATATATATATATATATATATATATATATATATATATATATATATATATATATATATGAAAATGAGCAAATCTGGAAAACTAGGAAGTTAGGTTTGTAATAGCATGTTCCATCTAGACTTTCTGCTTACTTCAAAACAAGAAAAAGCAAGGGACAGAAGTTAGCAGGTGAGATTATTGGTGAAAGAGGAAGCAGGAGCTTAGTTCTATCTTTCCAAGAGAGAGAGAGAGAGAGAGAGAGAGAGAGAGAGAGAGAGAGAGAGAGAGAGAGAGAGAGAGTCTTTGTGTGTGTGTGTGTGTGTGTGTGTGTGTGTGTGTGTGTGTGTGTGTGTGTGTGTGTGTGTGTGTGTGTGTGTGTGTGTGTGTGTGTGTGTGTGTGTGAGAAAGCTGTGCAATTAACAGAACTTCATGAATTATTACTTCAATAACAGCGTCTGAAGGCCTGAGCATTTGAAACACTTAGTTTAAAGCAAACATGATGGCCTTGGTGGTCATACAAATTATTGTTGATAACGATTGATATGAAGCAGCTTACGTGGTTCTAGCATTCAACCTTCCTGCAGCCATGAGATCACTCCGCCTTCACAAATATATTTCCAGTAATTACAACTGCTTATCACATCTTATTTCTAGCATTATTTTTTCAGCGGACGTTTTGATGAAATTACTTAAATCATTACTCGATCCAATATTAATTTAGCTTTTTAAAAATCCTCATATTGGATAGGAAATAAAAAAAATATAAGAATATGATGCAATTAAGAAATGCATGGTGATGTAGCATTAGCATCAACAACATAAACATCTATAACAACAGCAAAAGAATGTCTATGGCAACACGACACGATGACCAGCAATCACTCTATATGTTGATCGAACACCTCATTATCCGATGCCATCCTATATAAACCTTTCTAAACATTCATAACAAAGAGTGTGGGCTTACCCAGGATTCGTTTTGAAGCGGTTACGACACTGGAGACTTTCAGACTTGTGGATACAGTGCATAACGATCAACAAAACTGCTCACAAACTTCAGGGCACTGTCTGGGATGCTCAAGTTATCTCCTAAACACTGATGCCAAAGTTGCCGTAATAACAACGTCTCCAAACCAGAAGCAGGCAGTGATAGGATTATTGGGATTATAGTTTATTTCATCACTACTTTCATGTTTTTTACCATTAAAAAACGAAACTACATAAAGAAATATGAACGGTTGAAAGACGTAGCTGAAATATTGCTGACACGCAAGAAAGAAATTTTTTTTCCGTTCCGTCATTGACATTTACTGTTTTAACATTTTTAAGTGACATGAAACATTTATGACTTACCAAGAAAGTTTGCATATATTCAACACGAGCACTATTGTGTACCAGTAGAAATTTCTTTTCATCTCTCTATATCCTATTGAAATTAAATTAATTACGATTAATTTCACTGGGATTGGGGCTCTAAATGAACACATTAATATTCGCATTCAGTGGACAGTGCAGCTAAATTGAAGCTGAAATTGATTTGTAGGAAGGGCACACCCAGGGGGAGGGAGTGTAACACAGATCCGGTCACGACTAGTGTTTGTCGCCTCCCGCCTAATTCTTTACAGAGCAGATTAATTCATTGCCAACACATATCACATCTTTCCTTTATATCTGTAGCTTAATCTCTGAACAAGCACATATGCGTCACGAATATGTTGTGCTTTGTGTTGATGCATGAGTGGCAGTGCAATGAAAGTCAGAAAGTTTGACGATCAGAAGCAACGACACGTGTTTTGATGAGTAAAGTAGGTTTTCCATAATGAATACTCTGAATATTCACTGCAGTACTATTCTTCTCTCTAATTTCGGAAAGAGAGAGAGAGAGAGAGAGAGAGAGAGAGAGAGAGAGAGAGAGAGAGAGAGAGAGAGAGAGAGAGAGAGAGAGAGAGAGAGAGAGAGTAAATGACAAGGAACAACAGATGACTCTTTACCTCTATTATTCCCCAGCAAATCGTGCACTGTAGCGACATATGTGTGTGTGTGTGTGTGTGTGTGTGTGTGTGTGTGTGTGTGTGTGTGTGTGTGTGTGTGTGTATCTGAATTTCTGGCCAAGTGAGTAATAAACTTCAACACAGCCACAAGTTTCGCCCTTGTGTGTGGAAATGAAAGAACAAAATAGAGCAACCGATCAACATAATGACGGTGCTAGTGAACGTTTCAAGCGGATAGGCTGTGAGCTTTGGTTTGTGAACGAGAAGGACATAAAAATAAGTCCACCACAGCACACTATAAAAGAAGGAAAACACGCGGTGAAAAATGAGGACAGACGCCAAAACAGAATGCCCATTTCATTCGCATTCATTCTAAAGCGATATTTCGACACCTTCATCTATCACAAGACCTGAAACTGCTGGAAAATTTGCAGGAATATACTATGTTTATAAAGAAACAATCGTCGTTCAGGATTACCAAGAGATGAAACTGAATGATGACAACTGAATATTGTAACATTTCCTACTGCCGCAACAACACGGGCATATCTAAGTCGTAATAGTGATTAAGGATGCATCATGTGTCAGACGGGGCACGGATAAAAACTCGTATATTAACACATAAGCTGACAGTGACAACCTTTTCTTTTGATGAAACTACATTACCATACTGCCTTGAAATGACATTTAGTTGAGGTCGTCGTCTTCAGTCATACTTTACATTCCACAGAATAACTAAAACCTTCGTGTATTATTATTTTAAGATTATATGACAGTCCAGTCTTCTTACAATTATGTTCTCAAAGGCACACTTAACGTACGTACCATGACCAACAGTTCCAGTACGTATTTCTTTATTTCTCACTGTAACATCATCAAGGATTAAGGTCGCCACCATTCACTAACACGCTATACCATTATTACGTATCGAACAACATGTCTTCTTCACAAGGCACGACAATGCACGACGTCGTTAGCTTAACAGTCATGCAACACATAAACATTTCTTATTACACCAGCAAGGTTTCGCTCGTCTTAAAGGAGTAAAGGAAAAGACTAGTTATCCTTAGCTATTTCTTTCTTGAGTTCGGTGCAGGGAGACGCGAGCCGCACACTGGCCGCTTGGAGCCTTCCGCCACCACAATGAGTTTGCTCGACTGGAACCAATGGCGGAGGTGGTCAACGCTGAGAAATTTACCAGAAGCTGTGATATCATTTCAAATCCTTTTGGAAGTAGTCGCCTTACTGCTTTGTCCATCTTCACGATATTGTTCGACAGGAAAAGTTTGCAGGTCGCCAACAACCAGAAAATATCTTCAAATTTATATCAGCGTGTTATTTAATTAAAGATAGCCCATGAATCTACCTAACTAAGCTATTTCTCCTTTGCATTAAGGGATAACAATGAAATAGATGCTAAATAAACACCAGGAAATATAAGAATACATTGGCAACTAACAAACATCAAAATATTCATACTAGACGAATAAGGGTTCATTATTTTTTCCCGCAACTCTCACTCTAAGAAGTGAAATAAGAGGGATAACAGAATAATTATAAAAAAACTTCAGTACATTGCCTTATTGTAATCTTCGCCCGCAGCTCAATTCATCACAAAACTATGAATCAAACAGCGAGAAAAAAAAGAAAGAAGAAGGAAATTTGGAAGCAGAAAAACAGTCATTAGTCACAGAAACAATACGAGGACATTGCGTCATTTTTCATGTTTCGCAGCAGCAACAGCAGCAACAACAGCAGCAACGGCAGCAACAGTAGTAGCACCTAGTAAAAGTAATAACAGCAGGGACAGTTGAATCACCACAACCAACAACAACAATAATAAGAGAGTAAGCGAAAATAGTAAAGTTAGTGTATGTATGTTGTTAGCGGCAGTGGCGGTAATGCAGCCAACTAATTCACGCACGTAAACAAGCACACACACACACACACACACACACACACACACACACACACACACACACACACACACACACACACACACACACACACACACACACACACACACCATAACTAAATACGTAAACATGCAACACAAATCATAATAATGTCCTCTAATTTCGTTTGCAGGTGTGGTTTACAATGTATGATTACACATATTTCAAATAATTACGCGTTGTGTATCATCCTTTTGAAGTAAGAAGGTATATTTTTCCCGGAAGTATTCACACTGCAAACCAGGAACTTTATTGGGGCGCATACTGTAATAGTAGTCGATTATCACCAGGTTCTTTTTAAACTCAAGGTAATGGTGAAAGTCGGCTTTCTACCACTCATCCCACCACCACTCGCAATCTCGGAAGGTTCACATGTAAGAAATTTTCAGATTACCAGCCTTACAAGAGCCTGAGAGTGCCTGAGAGTACCACCTCTCAGCTGACTGGCCAACCACAGTCATTCTCACAAGCGACGTCTGTCTCAGCTCTTCATTTGCACGACTATATATATACCTTCCTTCTTTTCAGTTTCTAAGATTGCTGACTTCCTATAACTACGCCACTAAGCTTCTAGTTATCATTATTAGATACGAGCTCATGTGAGAAACATATCAATTATCTGGCAAACTTTTTTTTTATATATTCAGAACTGCATTACTCGGGATTCTTTACACGACTTTCTCCATACCCATAATCATTCTGAGCTCTTCGCAAGAGTATTGATTCTCCTTTCTCACATTAAACCAGCAAAGGGTAACTATATGAGTGTTTAAACTGTCTCTCAAATACCAGTCTGTGTTATAGTATTTGTTTCCATATTTCCCCAGGTCAATATGACGCTTCAGTGTTAGCGTGGGAACACACTTTATACACTTTGTTCTATCCTGCCACAGAACAAGATACAACGAACGGCTCAACGTTAGAGAAAAAGCGACATAAATAAGCCTCAAAACATGGTATTTAGCACACCCAGAGCATTACAATACCAAGTGCGCCCACTCAGTATAAGAGATATTCTAGATGTATGCTGTTTTACGAGGAAAGCTAGACGGCTGCAGTGCTCAGATAGTCTCGATCAATGTTACTCCGAGACATCTTGCAAGACCAGATCTAATGCAAAGGGGATCATTTTGTTTACGAATATCGGAGCTGAGTGTGTGCAGTGCGTGCAGTCACAACCAGACGCATGTTACCTTGCATCGGCTTTCACCGATCTAACCCACACCATGTCCTGCGGGTTATGTGGCATAGACTACACACCGTTGGAAAAAGAAAATTAGTATATATTCAATTACATATATATAATTTTAAAGTTTCCCTCTTTCTTTTTTTCCTTTGCTTGCCACATGCTCTCTTTGATTTGTCCTCTAATTCCTACCATCAATACGTACTTGATGCCATATCCGTTCTGACGCATCGTCTACCCTACTCAAAGGATAATTCCATTATCTATTCTTAATTGAACTAATAATGCTGCCCCTCTGAGGACGTCCCTCAGACACACAGAGTAGGAAAACAGTCTTCACATGTGTGTTTCTTAGCGATAGATCAATGTTTCACTACAAAATTATCATC
>NC_059269.1:14316128-14321128 GCF_017591435.1 Portunus trituberculatus | reverse complement strand
CTCGAATCATACATAAACAGAGATTCTATATAATGTTTTCTCTTCCGTTGACTCGATAGTAAATTTTTCTTTCAGTCAGCAGCAGTAATAACAGTAGCAACAGTAACAAGAACATCAAGAACAACATCATCAACATCATCATCTACAACAACAACAACAACAACAACAATAAGGGTTTAAAAAGAAAAAAAAAAAGTGTAATTTCCTCAACAACACTCGTTAATGCTTCCGTCTTTGCTTAGTGACGAACTCGTTTCCTACATGGCTGGTTGCTTTTCCTTATATCATGAAACACATCAGTATCAAAGTGTTCACCATCTATACCTCTCGTCTGGAATGCTCTGGTTAAACATAATCCCACGTGGACTGCAAGCACAGGTAGCCATGGCAACGGACGCTCGCTCTTCCCATTGGTTCTTTCAGGAAGCCACATTAGCCTATGAGGAGCATCACCTGCATACTATGACGGTAACCCCTGAGCGTTTATCCGGTTGTCCGCCTCAATGCATATCCATTTCTCAAACTGCCTAAAGAACACACGGGATAGGTCGCACGTGGCTGCCTCCGGTCACTAATGTTGACTTCGGTATCACATGAACCCTATGTGAGAAAGGCATTGACCTGTAACAAGGTTTATGATGATGATGATGATGATGATGACGATGATGATGATGATGATGATGATGATGATGATGATGATGATGATGATGATGAGGAGGAGGAGGAGGAGGAGGAGGAGGATAATGAAGATGAGGAACCATAAACGCTATCGTATTAGAAAGGGGACATCAATATACTCTGTAGATAAAGATAGCGACGAAAATGACAATAATTGTTATGGAGAACACGAGGGATGGGAAACTGTATGAATATCACTTGAGAGAGAGAGAGAGAGAGAGAGAGAGATAAGGATTGGAGGCAAAGCAGTGATGACAGATGGCTGGCCAATAGAGGGTCAGCAGCAATCTAGACAGGCTGGCCTTGCACCGCCCAGTTCCACCAGCACAGCCTCGCGTGCCGCCCTGCCATTTTCGCCTTCAGGACCATCAACTCGCCGACATTATGCCATTACCGCTCCTTGAATATAATGTTGAAAGGGAAAGCCGTGTGAACCAACATGTTTTACATCTCTTATTTTGGGATCTCTCGCAGATGAAGATGACTCGTGTTGCCATTTCTAATTTTTGTTTAGGAAGACAATGGAAAACACTCTGACAGACAAATAACATGAAACAATCCGTTTCCATGGTGTGTGTGTGTGTGTGTGTGTGTGTGTGTGTGTGTGTGTTAATGTTATGGCCTATAGCGCCTGTAGGTACACTTGAAGAGTAGGTACGTATGTAGTTCAGCTTTCGCCCATTATATTAGTGGCGCATATATATCATTTACATGATATATATATATATATATATATATATATATATATATATATATATATATATATATATATATATATATATATATATATATATATATATATATATATATATATATATATATATATATATATATATATATATATATATATATATATATATATATATATATATATATATATATATATATATATATATATATATATATATATATATATATATATATATATATATATATATATATATATATATATATATATATATATATATATATATATATATATATATATATATATATATATTCATAATTACAATAAAAGAATTACAATTAGTTAATTAGTACACGGCAAACTACGGCTGCGGTCTCAACGGCGAGTCACGTGTCTACACTATCAGACAATTGAAAGCAGTGAAATAACGCATAATGGATCGAGGAACGATATCATACACATCGAAAGTGTCTGTGGCAGGTGTAGATGAAAAATTACCAGTGTTAGGAGTCAGTACTAAAATGGGGGTAAGTAATAAAGCGAATTTAATTTAATAGTAGGCTTCCGCATATCGTTATTCACTCTTGATACTGTATCATATAACATTTCGTAGTGGCTGCACCATAAAATGAAAGCAAAAAATAGGTATTACGTATATGTAAAATACAGGGATTTAGGCATTTAACAATTACCATTATATTTGAAGAATTACCCAGCAGCCTTCATATTATGAAGCCTAATCTTGTTCCTGTGTGTGTGTGTGTGTGTGTGTGTGTGTGTGTGTGTGTGTGTGTGTGTGTGTGTAAATCCTATCATTGAGTCGCATGTCAGTCAATCCTTCACCCTGCAGATGGAGGCCATAAAGGCAAGGAGGTGCTTCTCAAGGGCTGTGAACCGCGGGGTGCAGCTCCTGGACACAGCCTATTCCGACATGTGCGAGCAGGAGCTGGGCAAAGTTCTCAACCTGTGCTGGAGGAGAGGCGACACTAGGAATGAGTTTTTCATCATCACGAAGGTAAGCAAAACAAGGAGTGTCTGGCAGACGAGTATGTGAACTAACATTTGATCTTTCATTTCAGTGATATTTCTGGAGTTTACATGTTAGACACTACTTAATCATTGACTTTCAATAATAATAATAATAATAATAATAATAATAATAATAATAATAATAATAATAATAATAATAATAATAATAATAATAATAATAATAATAATAATAATAATAATAATAATAAATAATGATAATGATAATGATAATAATATATAATAATAATAATAATAATAATAATAATAATAATAATAATAATATCAACAATAATAATAATGATAATGATAATAATGGTTACAATAATGATAATAATAATAATAATAATGATAATAATAATAATAATAATAATAATAATAATAATATAATAATAATAATAATAATAATAATAATAATAATAATAATAATAATAATAATAATAATAATAATAATAATAATAATAATAATAATAATAATAATAATAATAATAATAATAATAATAACAATAATGATAATAATAACAATAACAATAGCAATATTAAATAAACACAAAAAGAGAAATATGGAATAAGTAAGAAAAAGCAAAGCCCAACAAATCAGAATTGAAAAGAACTTAAAATAATTCAATAAAACGTACAACAAAATACAAACTTATAATCAATGACAAAAATAAATAAATAAATAAATAAACAAATAAAAATAAAAAATAAATCCTAATTTTCTCTTCAATTTGTTAAAAGAATCTACTACAAATGTTTTCCTGCCCCCAGCTGCCCCTCGTCGGCATGAAATGGAACATGGTCAGCAGGTTTTTGGACATATCCCTCAAAAACCTGGGCTTGAACTACGTGGACGCCTTTCTGATGGAGGCGCCCGTCGGTCTACAGTGTAAGTAACTCTACCCAGATGAAAAAAAATATCCCAACACTTCATTTCTCTAAGACTTCAGACGCAAACTAAAAATATCTGACGGCAGGCAACTCTGAGAAACCTCTGTAAGTAAACTGAGACTAATGATGAAACAGAGCCTCGCAAAATCCTTACAAACGCGACTTTCTCAACGGTAGTATAACGAATGGACTCAGTTACATCACATTCTTTCTCTCTCTCTCTCTCTCTCTCTCTCTCTCTCTCTCTCTCTCTCTGAATACTGTTTTTTGAAGAGTATGGGAAGCGCTGTCCATCTTCTACCCATTAGCGGCGAAGGCAATTTTATCTATAGTGGTACCCATATCAGGGCCCATATCACCACCCAAGCGCATCTTTGGTATAAGGTAATTACACCTCCATCTAGAACCTGGGTATCATGGTGACATGTAGGTAACTTTAAACCACTCGACAAATGGCAAAGTAACAAGGCGATACGTGGTGAATTCGAACCTATATGCATGGAAGGTCTACCTCACCACCTTATCCACTACGCTACCGTCTCCCTATAAACCCTATATATTACGGTTATTAGAATGTGATCTCAGTTACAACAGCCCTATAGAATAATGAAAACCAATCAAATCAGTCAAGAGTCATCAATGAAAGTATCTGTTGCATCGGTACGCCCTCTCTAATCCCCTCATCTTTCAGTACTATAGAACCTTTCCTTCAACCTCTGTCTTGATGCCTACTCGTCATTATAGGATATTGATAATCTATATTATACCTTTTATCCAACCCGTTACTCCTCGAACAGTCTTTCCCCCAATGTACCCTCAGGAGCCAGAAACTAATATTTTACGAAGCTTATCTAACAAGATGCCTGGCACGTATATCCGGGATGCTGGGTTGTGTGTGTGTGTGTGTGTGTGTGTGTGTGTGTGTGTGTGTGTGTGTGTGTGTGTGTGTGTGTGTGTGTGTGTGTGTGTTTGTGTGTGTGCCTGAGCCCACCACCCTTGTTCACCGTATTGTTATAACTAATCCTCTCTCTCTCTCTCTCTCTCTCTCTCTCTCTCTCTCTCTCTCTCTCTCTCTCTCTCTCTCTCTCTCTCTCTGTCTACTCGTAATGCAACAATACAGTCAATCACCCATGGTTAGAAAAAAAAAGAGAGAGAGAGAAGCTTTCCCTATTGAACGCAGGTATAGAAAGCACAGAACACACACACACACACACACACACACACACACACACACACACACACACACACACACACACACACACACACACACACACACACACACACACACACACACACACACACATGTTCAAATCAGACACAAGCATAATTGTTAGTTCACTCTATTACGCCAAGCGAGTGACCAACTCCACAAGCCGTAGCATGCGTTGAGCGGACAGGTAACAATATCGGGCGGTTTAAAGGTGTCCACTGCATTGTATTAACGCACCTGAGGCTTGAAGAGAGAGAGAGAGAGAGAGAGAGAGAGAGAGAGAGAGAGAGAGAGAGAGAGAGAGAGGAAAAACTCGTATATCTCGTTTATTCATAATTCCAGACAAAGAGAAAACAAGAACAAGTCCATCCATATTCGTCCATTGCCTCTTGTTTCTACGTCTAGTATCGTTTTCCAGGAATCTTGTGTCGAGCTGACAGACCAATGTAGTACTGCTGCCGATAACACAATGGGGAGATGTCTGTTTTTTTTATTCATCTCCTTTTA
>NC_059269.1:14263628-14311128 GCF_017591435.1 Portunus trituberculatus | reverse complement strand
ACACACACACACACACACACACACACACACACACACACACACACACACACACACACACACACACACACACACACACACACACACACACACACACACACACACACACACACACACAGCACTTCTTTTTCAATAAATACATTTTATTAAAGATTTACGTAACAGTTGTCGTGAATATACATGGTGTGATAAATAAATGTTGGTATATCGTCTAAAATTAAGAATATGTAGGCCTATGTGTGGTTGCTTGCCCTTTATGCATATCGGCTCGTCTTTGTGAAGAGAGAGAAAGGATGTGTAATATGAAGTGTTTTTCATTTGATCACATGATAAAAGCAATAAAACTACATTTTTAGTAATTACAAGTAATCGTATATTTGTTTTAATCGACAGGCATGGAAATCCTTTTATACACAGGGCTGTGAACAATAAGCTGCAGGAAAGGCTTGGCGAGGCACTTTGGCTGGCGGCGTAGCGGGGGCAGGAAAAGAGAGGCTGACTTGAGTGGTGTGTTGAAGGCAAGTGGCCAAATGCCTACTTGAAACAGTAATATAAGGGCTGAGTGAAGGGTGGCCACGGACCAAACCTGGTGTAATAGTGTATTAAGCTGCCTGGGAAAGGGGAGTAGCGAGGGGAGTTGAAGCAGTAAAGTGAAACAGGTGAAGGAACGACTCGAAGGGAGAGGGAAAGACGCAAACTTTGATAACCTGCGGGGCGGGTTCAAAGCAACGTGCAAGAAGCTAATCCCTCTATTCATTCCTAATTATGCTCTAAATTCCTGTTCCTTGCATTGTGTGGGAAGAGTGAGGTATTTATTCAATGTCAATTAGTCTTGGTGACCATCTTTACCCTGCTCGTTCGTTTCATCTCATTCATACGTAAAGAACACCACCAGTCATTCAGTGGGGCGCCCATGCATGCAGTTATCCAAAGTGTGCACAATAATCAGGAAGTCTCGGAGGGAAGAAGAAAAAAAAAAAACCTTACAGACTTAGGCTTTTCCAGGGTATACGTTATTTATTCTTGAAAACCAATATTGTCTAATATTCTTTACATGCATCAAAAGATCACACAATATTATTCCTTTACCTTAATATCATTTTCTATCAGCGTGTCATTTTTCTTCCGTGAATTGTTTAGCAGGATTTCTGTGCGATACGGTTTCACACAACTGTTTGTAAAATGAAACTCTTGTTTGAAGGGAGACATGCAGGAACAACAAGGGCCTTCAGTTAACGAGGAGAAGCGAATGTACCTGTCTGGGATGGGGAAGAGGGAAGAAAGATTTAATATATAACAGAAAGAGAGAGAGAGAGAGAGAGAGAGAGAGAGAGAGAGAGAGACCCTTTACGTTTGTGTTTCAAAATTTTACTCTGATGGAATAAAATGTATTGCGTCCCAAAGTTTACTACTGCAACAAAGTAAATATACCTCATTGAAGTAGTTCTTCTTGCTTTTGTCATTTCCTTTGAGGAGAGGCTCTTTGTATGTCTGTTCGTCCATGACCTTCTTTCTGGAGGACAAGTTGATCTGTTTATCCGTCAGTCTGTCTGTTAACTCACCTTTATGTCTCTATCCATTCAACAAACGTCCATCCATTTATATATATTTACCTGAGAGTATATCTATGCTTTTATTTTCGCCTTTTTCTTTTTTCCTCTATCTTCAATGCAATGTTGTACACAATAGTTCCTAGAAAAAGATTTTTCAATCGCTACTCAGGGGCTCGCATCCCTCCGGCAATAGCGCAGCTCGACATCAACGCCTACAACATGCGCAGTATTGAGAGGAGGCAGCTCAGTGACCTCGGTGTCTCCGTGATGGCTGTGTACGTCACTGGGAACCCCCTGCTCGATGACAGGTGTGTGTGTGTGTGTGTGTGTGTGTGTGTGTGTGTGTGTGTGTGTGTGTGTGTGTGTGTGTGTGTGTGTGTGTGTGTGTGTGTGTGTGTGTGTGTGTGTGTGTGCGTGTGTGTCTGTGTCTGTGTGTGTGTGTGTATTAATAGGAATACTTGCCATATATTCAATATCTAATGAAGAAAAACAGTATGAATATAATACTAAAAATCAAATCAATCTCTCTTGTTGAACAGTGATAAGCTGCCGGTCTTGCGGAAGCATCTCAAAGTGAAGGAGATTGCCAGGATCCACAACGTGAATTCTGTCTGTGTGTTGATCAAGTACCTCATCCAGCAGCGCATCGTGTCCCTCGTCAAGTTCACCTCTGTAGACGAGCTTGACAAGATCTTTGAGGCAAGTGTCTGTCTGTGTGTGTGTGTGTGTGTGTGTGTGTGTGTGTGTGTGTGTGTGTGTGTGTGTGTGTGTGTGTTTTATGTCCTGGCCTATAGCGCCTGTAGTTAACTTGAAGAGTATTGGAAACGCTGTTAATCTTCCACCAATTAATGGCATAGGCAGATTTATTTATAATGATACATATATATATATATATATATATATATATATATATATATATATATATATATATATATATATATATATATATATACATATACAGACATATTGAATCACTTACGTGTGTATTTCACGACCTGCGTCTCCTCAGACTCTCGATTCCTTCACGCTCACTGCCACAGACCTGGGAACGCTTCATTCCTTGGATCAAGGAGGAGACTTGCGACTCAGGGATTTTGTTGATTACAAAGGGTAAGTTTCTCTTATTAACTTTGCTTATACAGCAAGTATTTGACACTTCACAATAATAAAGTGCCCTATGAGGAGAACAATACTCACAATAATATGTTCCGTTTTCTCACAATAATAATAATATACATACGTAATGTATGTATATTAGCAAAATACTACATATCCTCGTAGTTAACACTCATATTTAATGTTTACCGTATTATACAAACAATTATTTGCTTCTATTTTCCTAATACCTTCATTTTACTGCATTGATTATTTATGTTGTCATTACAGATGTCAGAATCATCCAGAGTTCCCTTTCTCTTACGATGCTAGACATCCAGACGTGAATCCTGGAAAGTGGAAGCGTTCCCGAAATTTGCTTGGCACTCCACCACGGTACGACTTCCTTGACCCAAATTGTCCCTTCCCGATCAACGAGTATGATCATCGAAGGCTTCCCTCCCATCCGCCACAACCTTACACAACCAGTAACAAAAGATCTCTGAGTGATATTGAAGAAAACACACCAGAAGTATCCAGTCCAAAGAGACATTTGTTCCTAACAGAGGGAGAAGAAAAAAACGAAGAAGCACAAAAGAAACAAAATGAGAGTGTTGCTATACAACGACCCGTTTGCAATGTTGTATCACTCATACACGAGGAATCTCCTTCACTGGGTATTAACGTAACACCAGACAGTCATCTTGGGCAGCGAGATGAGGCAGACAACACACTTCCAAAAATCTGGGCGAAGGGTTACATCACTTTAACTATTACGACGGAGAACGGTCCCCTTAAAAATGCTCCAACCAATCTTTCAGGGGAATTTCAAGTCCCTCTACAAGTTGAAGGTATTGTGAAGAAGGATATACCTGAAGAGACTGGTAATGAAGAAGAACACGGAGGCACAGAAGCAGTAAAAAGAAATCATCCGTTACGCCTCAGAATTCCATCCCCCCGAATCCCTTCCACGGCTCTGGCTCAAAGACGTTCTCAAGCCGTGACAGGTCAATTTCGGAAAGAAACACGACATCGGATGCGCCGAGAAGATGAAATACCTTATCAGCCATACACCAAAAAGTGCGGGTGCGAGTGTCCTAAGTGTGATAAGAAAAGCCCAGCGTCTGGAAATAAGAAACGGCAGTAATGGCATGCCGTGCAATAAAACTATGAAAAGAAAGAAGCTGAATGTTTACCAATAAAGACATACAAATACATGTAATGTTCCACTGATAAAATCGATACGAAAACCGGTAAGATAAATAAAAGCATAGCGAAAGTAAAATATGTGAAACACTTCATCTCTATCAAGAAGAAAATTCATGAATTAGACGCTACTTAAAAAAAAAAGACCCACTTACAAAAAAAAAATTTTTCTGCTGGTAATGAAATTATAGCAACAAAGCTGAAATTGAAAATCACTGTGCATTTTTAAAACAGAAAATACAGTGTATGATGACATGTATCGTAAAGGAGGCTGGGAAAAGACCAGAACACTGTAAAGGAAGAAAAAAAAAAGTTTGCTGAATGTAGCATGAGCTCAACTCACTCCGATGGCTAGATATTCAAATACCAATATAAAATATATGGAAATACTCAGGTGATGATGGGTACATAAATATTATTATCTTGATGCTTACAAAATCACGTTCTATGTTTCGATAATTGTATTTAGGAGACATTAGCACTTATATAGTTTGCAATTTTCTTTAAAAAAATGTATTTAGATCCTGGAAGGAAAAAAATATATTTATTTTATATTGTGAAAGGAATCATATTTCTTTACACGACTGAGTGATGAATGTGCATTACTCAAAGGAATTAATTGAACTATCTCTTCAATAACAAACACTGTGTACAGGTGAAAGGCGCAATTATTGTTGTCTGAACCTGAAACCACATCTACTGCGCGTCAGGCTTCTATGGTTCATTACACACACACACACACACACACACACACACACACACACACACACACACACACACACACACACACACATACACACACACAGAGACACACACACCATTTTGCATATGAGACAGTAACCTTTTTTCTTACATTTAATTTTTCGTTATATCTACTATGGATATATGCACATTGAACAAATAATACAATGTTTAAGAAGTTTTCATCTATGATTGGAAGATCCAGAACTTACAGTAACTACAATAGATCTTAACTTAGACAAGTCATTGGAAAAAAAAAAAAAAAAAATATATATATATATATATATATATATATATATATATATATATATATATATATATAATACATCTCATTAATAAAACAAGCCATCTATTCTTTTGGGATGTGTGTGTGTGTGTGTGTGTGTGGTGGGAGCGGGAAAACGTAACCGCATTTAAAGAACCAATAAAATGACAAAGGTAAAGTGCTTCTATGAATTTCTAATATACTTGCTTCCTATAAGTAGTCAAAAAGCTGATCTGAACACTGGTAACGCGTAACACTGACTCGCACTTCGGTTTTTTTTTTTTTTTTTTCCAAGCAGCTGCATCACGCATACAGAATCATTGATTTCCCTGAATACACGTGCTCACAAAACCATGTCCGATGTGAATATTTGTTGTTATTAAAGGCTAAACTGTGTGTGTGTGTGTGTGTGTGTGTGTGTGTGTGTGTGTGTGTGTGTGTGTGTGTGTGTGTGTGTGTGTGTGTGTGTGTGTGTGTGTGTGTGTTGTGGACCAATAGAGTTAGCCGGTAAGCTTTAGTAATATTCTTTCATTTACTCTATGTGGTTCAATCAGTAACGTTCGTTTGTTTACTCTGCTCGAGACACATTTCATCAAGAGTTATGCTGTTAATACAAATCAAATGCTATACTTGCAGCGTCAACAATAACAATAATAATAATAATAATAATAATAATAATAATAATAATAATAATAATAATAATAATAATAATAATAATAATAATAATAATAATAATAATAATAATAATAATAATAATAATAATAATAATAATAATAATAATAATAATAATAATACAATAATAATGATAATACTAACAATAATTTTAATATGCTTGAAGAGCCAAACCCTTCCTGGCGGCATAGCATTATTCAGAGTGAGTGACAAGCGGCACATTACCTTGGACGCGGAAGCCCTAGACCAGGAGCTTAATGCTATTTTTTTTTTTTTTTCATTTTATTGCAATAGTGAAAATGTCAGCGTCAATCTCTCTCTCTCTCTCTCTCTCTCTCTCTCTCTCTCTCTCTCTCTCTCTCTCTCTCTCTCTGTGTGTGTGTGTGTGTGTGTGTGTGTGTGTGTGTGTGTGTGTGTGTGTGTGTGTGTGTGTGTGTGTGTGTGTGTGTGTGTGTGTGTGTGTGTGTGTGTGTGTGTGTGTGTGTGTGTGTGTGTGTGTGTGTGTGTGTGTTTTTAAATAAGCATGTTTTTGTTTTCTTCAGACATATCACCTTCATTTTACCAAACATATTATCATTTCTCAACCATAGTTTTTTTTTTGTAATATATACTTCTCTATCCAAAAAAAACAAACATAATTAAAACTGGGTAACAACTCTGGGGAGATACAGTTTGAATATCTAGACCATTTTGAAGACACTTTCGCAATGATGAAAGAAAGGCTCTATCTTCTAAATAGAAAGTGGACACAAATTTCGCAATTTTACGGCTGAAAAAAAAGAAAAAAATATATAGAATGCGAAACAGTAGTGACTTAAATCAGATGAGTTAAAAATTTCAAGATATTTTAGTTTCGTGCATTCTCAGTATGTCATTTCCCCATTTAAAAGATTGTCTGGCCCTAAAAATGGATTCTGAATAATATGCAAGTGATATAGCAGTTGGCAGCAGGTAGCCAATGCACACTACATTTTGTGCAGACAGATATATATTCTATATCGACTTTCTGCTCGAATCTGCAGGTCGTAGCTATCAGAGACTAGAAAAAAGTTTCTGTTTACGATATCGGAGGGAGTGCATTAAGTATGGACCTACTCTCCATCACAAGCCTTCCATATTCACACCTGATGTTGTGGCGATTCTGGATGTAAAATGAAAACCAGTGTGGCATCATGCACGGTCTCTCCACGAGTACCTTGGGTCAAACACTGCATGGAATTGTACACCATTTCCTTACCTCTCAAACGACACAATATTTCATTAGTGCATACTGTCATATCCATGAAAAGAGTGATGCCAAACGCAATTAGTGAGAAATATTGGTAATGACCACAATATATGAACGACAACAACGGTGAACCTAGTGGTGGTTTGTTAGATTACTGGTGCACGTCTGTTTGCATCTGAGTATGATCCGCAGAGATGGACTTACACCTTCGTTGGATTATTTACCACTGTTACGGCGGCGGGACCACCATGGAGGTACACACACACACACATCTCCAAGGCTTAAAGCATGACCAGGCGTGGGGCTGTGGAATATTCTCCAGTAGTGCACCACTAAAGATAAAACTGGGACGTATAAAATTGCCAACTTTCCACAGTCAAGTTGATCGCCTTACTCTAAGTGATACGTTTTCTCTCCACCTTGGAATGGGTTTCCAGGCAGGAGAGAGAAGCTGTTTCCAGCATTATATGTTATACCATTATGAGTATTATTATAAATATTACTACTTTATGAGACACTATATGACACACGGAACCAATGCATATGATTGTCGTAAGACTCCTCTCTGGTTATCACTGTTATTTACGAGTAAGTAGATAAAGCATGTGAAAATAATAGCGTTACTAATGCGGGACATAAGACTTTAGCTATCTTCAAGGGTGCCAATCATGGACCGGAAAAAGTGTCTTGAATTACCTGGACTTTTCTATCTGCTGGTGTGAGAAGCAGTGTATCAGGGCATGATCGATCGTTTTCACCAACAATGACTGGGAATAATTTTAAGAATTCCCATCAATATTCCCTCCTGCACGTTCATCACTTTGCCATCTGTGCTACTCGTACATGCAGAAACTGACGTCCCTTGGTTACAATTACTTGAGCGATTAGCAATTAGCGGTGCCTGCACTTGGCCCACAAATTACTGTTGCCACTTCTACTATTGCATGCACCACGCCGAGAACTTTACCTGTCCTCTTGTAAGTCACCATCACAATTCCGAAGTCTTGTATTTAATTTGTCTGAAGTCACTTTACTAGCCAGCACACACACATACGCGCTTACACAATCCTTCTCTCTCTCTCTCTCTCTCTCTCTCTCTCTCTCTCTCTCTCTCTCTCTCTCTCTCTCTCTCTCTCTCTCTCTCTCTCATCCTCATCACGTCTCAAAAAAATCGAGTTCTGAGATTTCGGTCGCCCTATTTTACAAGGCCTTTTTTTATGAATAGTATGATTATCTATTCACATTCACATCACTTTCTTTTCTCGTCATTCGCTATAACAAAACTTTCGGAGAGAATGATTGTCAGTCTACTTTTTTTTTCAGATATTTGTATGTACTTAATCTGTTTCATCTTTCTTTTATATTTCTATGCCTGTTCTGGTAAAATATCGTCTCATCCAGTACTTTATCTGAAGAGGGGTTTGAATTTAGACATAGTTACACCGGCTAGCACAGAACCAAGTCTACTACCCTTTTCTGACTGTTGATTACTAGTCTTGCCTTTTTTTAATTCTAAGTTCCAACAATCTCCAACTTCTTCGGTACTTATAACTCCACACCCATTATTAGCAGCATTTTTTTCCGCCGCTAATGACTTATCCTTCCTTCTTTCTTTTCATAAACACTCATTCGTCAAGATGATTTTTTTCGGACCACTAATTGTAATTTCCTCTTTAGGCACTTCCTCTACCCGTCTTGACATACATACACCAGAATTGTCGCTTATTGTTGCCCACTATTTTTCTTCCTAACGAAATAACTTGCCTCCAAAATTAATATCCTCAGCCATCTTGTTTGTGGGTATTAACATTTTGGAGCATGTTTTGTATACAGAAGTGAATAAAACTTACATACATATAGCCAATACAACACTATCATCATCATCATCATATCATCAACAGCAGCAGTAGCAGCAGCAGCAGGAAAAATAATAACAATAGCAATTGAGCAAAAAATACACGTTAAAAGAGGGAAGTTATACTAACTACTTTCGACAAACTCCGGACGGTGAGCCTCTGCCGGGCTCCACCAACAGCAGGAACTCCATCAAGTAAGACAGCCAACATGTCCAAGTTTCCTGAACGATGTTCTAAGGGCTCCAAGGGTTTCCCCCTCCCCCATCTCTCTCTCTCTCTCTCTCTCTCTCTCTCTCTCTCTCTCTCTCTCTCTCTCTCTCTCTCTCTCTCTCTCTCTCTCTCTCTCTCTCTCTCTCTCTCTCTCTCTCTCTCTCTCTCTCTCTCTCTCTCTCTCTCTCTCTCTCTCTCAACATTAACATTTACATAATCATCTGATATCTCTCTCTCTCTCTCTCTCTCTCTCTCTCTCTCTCTCTCTCTCTCTCTCTCTCTCTCTCTCTCTCTCTCTCTCTCTCAAAACATTACCAGTTAGTTTATTATTTGATACTGGTTTGATATGAAACATGTAATTATGTTCATGCTACTTCTAAAACAACATCTATTACCAAATTAAAAGTTGCAATATCTCGATAAGAAACATCAATGAATGAACAATACATGAATCTTTAAACCTCCTTCAAGTTGTTGCCCACACCACAGCCAGCTTACTATTCCCCACCCACAGTGAAATGTCCTGTGGTAAAGTCCAACACAAAGATGATTACTTCAGTTCCCGTCACTCTGGCATCTAAATTAAATAACACTTACAGTCAACAGCTGCTGAAGTGCACTGCTTTCATAAGTGCGTTGCTGGCTTTTAGTATTGCATTCTTTTTATGTTACAGCAAAAAACGTTTTCATTTTGTTCGTTTTATAATTCATATTAGGTACGTAAATTGAAAACAGTTTCGTTAAAAACATACAAAAGGATTACATACCAATTTAATATTTGGTCTCTCTCTTCTCTCTCTCTCTCTCTCACGCGCACACACACACACACACACACATACACACACACACACACACACACACACACACACACACACACACACACTCTCTCTCTCTCTCTCTCACACACACACACACACACACACACACACACACACACACACACACAGATTTACACCAAAAAATATGAAAATAAAGGCAAGCTACATATTTTACCTGGTTTCTGAATACAGGATGTCTTGTGGCATTGGAACATTTATGGTTTTTATGAAACAAACTTGTCGTTATACCTCCATCTCATATCAGTGTTTACGTGGGCGCAAAGTTCATGGAAGATTCTTGTCCTTTATACCACTACCACCATCTATACTGCCGCCCCTACCTCGGTCGCTAACATCATCACCACCATTTCTATCACCCACCTCTATACCATCACATCACCACCATTATCACCACAAGCAACAAAGAGGCCGAAAAAATTATACATTTACGTATATTTGTGTGTGTGTGTGTGTGTGTGTGTGTGTGTGTGTGTGTGTGTGTGTGTGTGTGTGTGTGTGTGTGTGTGTGTGTGTGTGTGTGTGTGTGTGTGGTGAAATGTGTGGGCAGTTAATGCATCAACATGGTCAAATTGTCACGGGAAAAGTGTTGCTTTTCCCACGCAGCGCTTTAAAGACACCAAAGAATAAAAAACGGAGTTCAAATAAAAATCAGGACTTTGCATTTGAATTCAAAATTTTCATGGATAGAACCACCGCCAAACTTAGGACTGCACCTTCCTGTTTGCACCACTCCGTCACTGTTCCTGCCGCCTGCAGCTCGCAGCTTCGAACCAAAATCTCACAACGAGAGCGGTCACGTCGACAAAAATTTGACTATTTCGCCAAAACGTTGCAGACCTCACATGACTTTCAATGAGTTGCTGAGGAAAGTAAACATGAACAAACACACACAGTGTAGCTAGGTGTGGACTGTGTGTGTGTGTGTGTGTGTGTGTGTGTGTGTGTGTAATTCACCGAAGTTCTTGATGATCACGTGCTCGCTCGTGATCATTAATTATTCCTTGGTGGGTATAGTGTAAATATTTTAAACCGAGAGAGAGAGAGAGAGAGAGAGAGAGAGAGAGAGAGAGAGAGAGAGAGAGAGAGAGAGAGAGAGAGAGAGAGAGAGAAAATGTACATAAACGTCAATTACAGGAGTAAATTATAATACAACTGAAGACACAGTGAGCCTCGTAAATATTTCATAGATCTTTTAATAACCTGAGCTTTTGGTAGCAATTAGTGTTCTCTCTCTCTCTCTCTCTCTCTCTCTCTCTCTCTCTCTCTCTCTCTCTCTCTCTCTCTCTCTCTCTCTCTCTCTCTCTCGTTTTGTGACATCTTTCATCATATTCCTGCTTCTCTCTCTCTCCCTCTGTCAGACACGCCCATTTCCTCGTCCTCCTCGTTAGCGCACACTCGTCGTTGTTCTATCTCTCACTTCAAACAAAATTTTCCATCCATTAAATTGCAAAAGGGGAGATGCAGCGACGGCCTCTCCTGCACGAGTGGCGACAAAACTCAAGCTGTTTCTGTTCCACCTCAGGACACCTTGATTCTCTTCCTTTACGAAACAAGATTAAAGCGTGTGAGGATGACCTTAACGCTAAAGACAAGATGAAGTTGTTACTTCCATTGTTGTTGTTGTGAATATAAATCCAACAATAATAATAGCAACACTAGATGGAAATGAAAAATACATCAAGCTATCAATACTTTCTCGGCTTCATGAATCGTTCAAACATGAATCGAACATCGGGGTAGAAGTTCATTTATTCCTCACACGAGTATTACGAATTTCCATGTATAAGAAGCACAATGGACTTACAGGTATTGTGAAAAAAAAGAGCAATTCATGGATATTCTGTGAAATTTACTTCCTGAATATGTAAATAGAAAAAAATCTCTGAGGAATTGAAAACTGTGCGAAGATAATAAATACACTGTGACAATAAAAGTTTTCCTCCATTCCATTCAGTCATTTGTTATGTTGTGGAAGTGGTGTTTCTTTGCACACCAGATCCTTCCTCGTAACAGGTCCCTCCAAACCCTCCTACTCACCACCAGAGTCACGCAGTTCGCACGGGAAATTGTTCACTTCACTACGAAAATAGATGGATTTTTACGTCATCCATACCTGTGTGTGTGTGTGTGTGTGTGTGTGTGTGTGTGTGTGTGTGTGTGTGTGTGTGTGTGTGTGTGTGTGTGTGTGTGTGTGTGTGTGTGTGTGTGTGTGTGTTTACTTGTTATATACAAATATTCATCAATTGATTTATTTTTACAGTCTCTTTCGAATCATGTAATTTAGATGCTGACATATTTCATCCGTCATTTCGTCAAATGGCTAACGAATATCGCCTGTGTCTAGCGAATCAAAAAATATGTAAAAAAAAAGTTCATCGATGCATTTTAAAATTTCGTTTATTTTATCTATTTATAATATTTATCATTTGCATGTTTATTCATTCTCATTTATATACCTACACTTTATTAATCATTCTTATCTTATATTCATTCATTATTAATTTATTCATGTATTCATCCATTTACTTTTTGTCTGAATGAGAGAAGCTACATAAATTGCTTCCATCACAGGGCGTCCAACCATATGTTACTCGCACGGCAGCCACTGTCACTGACACTTGCATGTCGTACGTAACTGACTTATAACTAAACTAGACCATAAAATAAGATTCGAAGCTGTTTTTTCCCTCAGATTTCAAGCTGATGAAGGAAGCCTTTCTGCCTCGCGCCGCAGCTCAGCTTCTGCGGTGACCGTCACGGCAACAGTCTTTAAGGCCTCACCATTGCAACCCACGTCACCGGAGAGCTATACTTCACAGGCTTAATTATCGGAGAAGCATTATCAACCACATAATTATCGAAAATTCAATATCTACATTCAGAAATCCATTGAAAAATATCGCCACTAGGATGTTCATATGGATGGGCCTGAAATGATGCTTTATGAAGTCACCCTTGTGTGTTCTGACAGTGACGAAACCCAAGAGGTACCATTATGGCGGGTGGTGGGCTTTGAAGGCTTTGGAGGGGCCTTGAGGCTAATATTGTGGAATGCGCTAAGTACCAACAGCCAATTTCTCATTATTTGGAACAGGACATAAATAGAGTTGATTGAAGGATACGAGACGAACAAGGCTGCTCTCACATTTCAACATTATGATCAAGATGAAAAAGAAAGTTGATACATTAACAGTTGATACATTAACACAAGTACTACTGACACATGTTCTAATACATTAAAAGATAATATGTCCTGCAAGCCACAACTATTCAATTTGTTATATATCTTCATTAAAAGAGCTCGCAGTAACGGATAATTCAAGTGTTTCCTTTACAAAGTGAATATAAATTCAAGGAAGCCCACTTTCACTTTTCTTTCGTAGAGCAAGATTTCTTGGGTGAAAGACGTGACGGAATGCTGGCAATATTTTCTGCACCATGCGACGTCAGACACAATACGTGTTTTCCAACATCCTGGAATATCCAAATATTTTCATAAGTTCAGCTTCTTTGATATGTTGTTAAGAGAATTACGGTTTACAAACCAAGCGCAACTATTGTATTTTCTTAACGTGCACTTCGATGATTAACAATTTCCATCTAATCATCTGAATCCATCGTGATGCCTACAATTTGTCTTACATAATCAATTAATCAATGTGAACGTTAATTATATCTAATTAAAATCACAAATGTGAAAAGTTAACTATAAACAGCAAACTAATCCTTAATTCAAAGAAAATGATAAATTAAGCTCTTCACGTCATGTCCATGATTTATCACAGAAATAATTCCCCTAATTAGTACGTAATGTACGATTTGCAGGAATACCACCAGAGGCTTCCCTTGTAACCAAATGCGATCCCTAAGTACAATTATTTCAGCACTACTTTGCCTCACTTCTTTCCCACTCCTATCCCACGCTATCGAGAGTAAGGGAAAGTGTTCTTTATGATTTCAAAGGAGACAAAGAGATGCCAAAGATATGACCTATTATAGGAATAGTTGGCATTTCACATGAAGTTGAAAGTGACTGCCTTCAACTCCTCACATGACAAAAAAACGGTGACAGGAATTTTGGCTTAAGAAAATAGTAAAATAAACTATATTTCAAAATAATATAGATTTGAAAGTATTAGAAAATCAAATAATGAAAAAATAAAAGTGATGGAGGCTAAGTCAAAGTCAAATGATAGGAGTTCCTCTCATTACTGGTGATCCGTCGATCGGTGGGCAAGTATTGGCATGAGGGAGGAATGCAGCGTGTGTGGAATGTAAAGGAGAGCGAATACAAAAATGGAGAGAGAGAGAGAGAGAGAGAGAGAGAGAGAGAGAGAGAGAGAGAGAGAGAGAGAGAATGAATACTAATACTTCGTAGTCGAGGAATCTATATAGCAGGGGGCACTCTGGTGAAAGATGATCAGAAGAGGATCCTGCAATATTGCCCGGAGTGATGAAGGGAGTCAATGGACATTTCAATGACACTATGATGGTACCTGGGAATATTTCACTTTACCATTCTTCGTAATGGAAGGCACGTAAACATACGATCAGTTCTTCTTTTAGGCCTGTGAACCAAGGCACGATATACTCTTTTGAAATATTGAAGGGAAAAAATATTTCCTGTTAGTTTCTTTTACATGTGATAAAAGACAACTTCTATACGTATAATAAGATGATGGTTAATTACGTACACAGAGAATGGTGTTTTGTTTTTAGAGAGCATTCTTACCAACCAGTGAGCGTCATTGAGGCGGAAGGATAACTCTTAGGCTGCGAACACCACGAGGAGAGAACTAATCTCGTTGAAAGCCTCCGCCTCTTACTCTCCGCCATGTCAGTCCTTCAGGGAAGGCTAGCCGTATCTTGAAACTTACTTGATCCACCTGATATACTCGTACATCAAAGGATTCTTTTCAATACAAAATATAATCAGATATATATATGTATATATATATATATATATATATATATATATATATATATATATATATATATATATATATATATATATATATATATATATATATATTCTATAAGTAATGTCTCAATTTTGCTCTGAAGGAAATCCCGAAAAAGCACTCTTGCAAAAGTGTTTTGACCTCCAACACATGGCCATAGAACACACAGAGAAGCAGAAGCCATACACACTTCCTCTTTACCCAGGAACGAGCTGCGTCTCCAATGAAGACGTCTAAGCCATACGAGACACTTCACAACGCAAATTTTACGTCATGAGTGTCATCTGAAAGGACTGGCATCTCCAATGGACCTTTTTCTTTACACTTTTATTATTCTTGATTAGAGTCCCTCCTAAATATATTATAAGTAACGGGGAAAAATATGGTTGCGAAGAGGATAATGATGATAATGACAATCACGACGATGGTCATTAATAAACATTATTAATATATGTTGCCATTAACGAAGAGATTGATTAACTCAGATTGATTCATAATTCAAAAATACGTAACATCATGTTCAAGAAATAATCCTTCTTTTTTTTTCATCCTCATCTGGAGACATGGCAGCGTTAATTAGCGCTCGCGTCTGTTGTCTTTCCTGGAAATTCTAATTTGCTTACTAAAGTCGCATTACTCAGCGCCAAGATACACCAGAAATTCCGCAATTATGATTTAAAGTGGAAGAGTCGCAATGTGAATTTCAAGTAGCTCATACTTTCTCCTCGTTTCAGGCTCACCGGAGCACGGGAACGACGACCGGGATTCGAGATAAAAGACAGCTGCCCTAACCGTGACTTTCACTTAGAACAGCCATCATGGCAGTGAGAAATGGTAAGAATTGAAGTATTAACAATAATAATAACGACGACGACGTCGACGACAACGGCAACAACGGTAATAATGATAATAATAATAATAATGACAATAACATTAATAAAAAAAAATCAATAACAACAGTCACTCAGGTTCGCATACATATATTAAAGCAGATAAATAAAACGAATATAAGGAGAACAGTACCGATGAGTAATGTTGCAAGACACTCTGGCTAATGGTTATTGTTCAAACGCAAAGCTCAAGGAAGCAAATGTTTTCAGACCACGAAGTCAAAGTAATTAATACAATCAGGAGAACAGAGTGTTTTTTTCCCACGTGCTAACACTTTAAACAACATAATGTACTTCATTGTCATCTCACGCATATTTACTGTGCACGATGCTCACACAAACTGATGTTTTGTGAATTCTAAACACAATAACATTCCATCCTCTATATTCAGCTAATTGACTAATAAAATAAGAAAAATTATTATCATCATTATCATCTTATTCATATTCATCAAAGGAAGCGTAACTGTTACGTTTATAAATTCCAATTATAATTTACATCACAAAAATATCAACAACTATAATACTAATGTAATACTGATCATGATAATTATTATTATTATCATTATTATTATTATTATTATTATTATTATTATTATCATTATTACTATTACTATTATTATTGTCATTTCATTGTTGATACTTTTGTTCTAATTATTGTATTTAACACTGTCTTCAATAGGTTTCATCTTAAAAAAAAAAAAAAGAAGAGGAAGAGCAGGAAATGAAACAGTGTCAACAAAACTCAGACAGAAGTGATCTTTGGGTAATAGAACTATGATCTTACATAGAAACAACACGACTAACAAACATATAATAGTAAACAAGTAAATATATATCACGACGCCCTTCAGTAAGTTTTTTCTCCGTGATGCAAAAGTTAGTGACTTGGAAACGTTCCATTGCAAACCACTGGAATCCTCTCAAGAACATTTCTACAATAAAAGTGAAATTCCTAGTTATGGTAGATGAAAAAAGCAACAGCAGCAGCAATAATTGTAGTAGTAGTAGTAGTAGTAGTAGTAGTAGTAGTAGTAGTAGTAGTAGTAGTAGTAGTAGTAGTAGTAGTAGCAGTAGCAGTAGCAGTAGCAGTATCAATAGCAGTAGTAGAAGTAGAAGCAGTAGCAACAGCAGCAGAAATAGCAGTAGAATGTATAGTAAAGGAGTAGGAAAAGGAGGAATAGGAATATTAGTATAGTAACAGCAGCGGTTAAGTAAGGAAAAGGAAGAAAATAACAGGATCACAAGCAGTAATTTGGGCGAGAATACCCTGATGCGTGTTTCAGTGAGCAACGCAATGAGCCGCGGCAACACCTGGCCGGGCTCAGGTAAGGCAATTAGGAACAGTCATGTAGCCTCCTCCTCGGAATTGTAGGTTCCTGCTCGAAATGAAGACTGGGGGTTTAGAAAATGAGAAAATTAAGATACTAAAGAAGAAGATGTAACTATATATTTTTTGTTTCTTTAACCTCTTCAGTACCATGACGAGTTTCCATATATATTCTGTTTATTAGTTGGTGATTATATATAGCTTCAGAAACTTATGTGAGGATTAAAAGAGTGAAGACTGTGGCCATTAATCTTTTAACTTCCATAGACCGTTCCTAATGTAAATAAAATCGTCTAATCACACCCAAATTGAAGGTAAAAATGTGTTCCAGTACTGAATGGGTTAACATGGCATGTGAATAACTCATTATGCAACTCTATTTAAATAAACATAATAGAATCATAATTACGTTATTTTAATTTATTTCCTAAAAGTGCTTCTAATTCATGTAGTCTAATCGTACTTTTATGAACGAAAAGACTCATTCACACATAACATTATAACCTTTACTGAAAAAAATAATTTTATAAAAAAATAAAAACTGCTTCATAAACACATTTCTTATATACATGTCATCACTACTACTTTCCAGACACTAAATAATTATCATCTATAAACGACGAAAGACGGAAAAGGATGGAATACACATATCCATCCTTTTCTCTCACTGTCCTAATTATGTAGTCATCGTGGAAGGTACTGTCAATGGCGACACACAGAGGGTGGTCTCTGTCGCGATGATGAGAGAAAACATGATGAAGTTCTCAAGGGTGCTCCATAATCAATGACTGGAGAGTCTTCCTTCGACACCACTCAACACCTAGTGTGACGGGAGCCTCCCTGACGGTATGTAATGATACTAAGAATCGGGATGATGACGATGTGGGAGGAAAAATAATTATGATGTTAGTAATTATTTCATTTTTTACCAGTGCATTGTAAATAATGTATCAACCTCTATATAGTATCATCCGTGCTACAGATGTAAAAGTTAAGTTTTTACACACACACATAGAGAGAGAGAGAGAGAGAGAGAGAGAGAGAGAGAGAGAGAGAGAGAGAGAGAGAGAGAGAGAGAGAGAGAGAGAGAGAGAGAGAGAGAGAGAGAGAGAGAGAGAGAGAGAGAGAGAGAGAGAGAGAGAGAGTTTAAAGCTTCGCGGTTCCCCTCAGCAAAGTTTGTTTCTTCGTCACTGAATGTAACCATATACACAATGAATGATTATTACCCCACGAACTTCCACGGTGTGAATAATCCCTGACTTTATAAGACTTCAAAACCTCAAAGGACAATGAAATTAAATCTTACATCGTCCTCTCGTATTCCATTATTAGGCTCTTATTTCGGTTACATACACTATTGATTGTTATCAATTATAAAATTAATCTGTTACCTTCAGAAAAGTAAGCTTTGTACTGATTAATGATTAACGTGGAAACGAATGCATGAGTGAACAGAGAACATGAACATACAGTCATATGAGGAATGAGGAGTAACACTGTTAAGAGACCCACCAGGAAACGTTGGATATATGCCATATTATACTTTATTGTTGGCAACAAAGCGTGTTTAACCTACACGAGGAACACCGATCAAGTATTCATCAAGCAATTAATATTCATGGAATGTATTGACATGAGAGGATGGTATCTTGTGGACTTGTTTTTGTGTGATTAGAGTAAAGAAAAATAGAACAATCCTGCTTTTCTCTGACCTATCACCCGTGGAAAATTTGTTAATTCATTCTTCATTTAGTTTACTTCATTCCGTAATCCTCTCAGGTTTCCTCTCTACTCTTCCATTCTCACCTCTATGCCTTCGCTTAAACAGTATATTGAATAAACTATCAAAAGGGAATTTGACACTCTTCAGAGCAAGAGAAATACAGTAAAGAAAATATTAAACACCAAGCATTCCAGAAGACAGAAGCTCTTGCCCATATATATATATATATATATATATATATATATATATATATATATATATATATATATATATATATATATATATATATATATATATATATATATATATATATATATATATATATATATATATATATATATATATATAAAATTAATATGGAAAATTAATATGGTTCAGTAAAGCATTTTGTGTCTATGGATTATGAGATCTATGTTTGTAATGAGGAGGCTCAGGAGCATTGGATAAGGAGGGGAAAGGAAGGTAAGAGGATGGACGGGGAGTGAGTGGTTGAAGGAATGGTGACGGTACACGTGCTCCACTTCACTCAGCTCTCAGTGGCTCCTTCACAGACTAAGAAAAAGTTACGAGAGTCATCGTCAAGCCGCTGGGTGGGATCAGGAAAACTCTGGCGTTTGAAGCTTTCCACTGAGAACTTTCTGTTTTCTAGGTTCGACTCAGGGGAATTCAATTTTCAAATATGATACAAACTCCAAATGTGAATAAAGGTACTCTAGGGGTCATCCGAAACGAGTTAAACATAAATTTCACAGCAGTTCTTTACTTACTGCTTCTTCTGTGCTCGCTTCCGTTCTATGTGGTACAAAAGCTCTGAGCTGTGGCGGAGGTTCTAAGCCCAAAGGTCGTGTGAAGATAAGAGGCGTGCAGGGGCTCGTGACCATCCCGATATGACGTTTTAGCGTGCCAGGATAACGCTAACAGTCTACAGTTTCCAGTAAACCCACGCTAAAAATGCAAAGGATGAAAAGGATGAAGGCGGCCTGGCAGCTTTGCGAAGAATGACAGAATTACTGAGGCAACAAAAGTTTGCTCGACTTATCTCGCTCTTCCTCTGACCCTTTACAGGTCACGAGACATGAGTGAGTCCACAACAGTTTCTTGACATAAAAAGGCGTAGACATTTTTGCTACTGGAAATTAAATACGTGTCTTCCAGCACATCGTGGCGAGTGACAGTGTTTGAGCTTTGACGAGTCGAGAATCTCCGCTTTGTACATAATCGTTTATACCATTCTCACAAGACATTATGCCACTCCTTGAAGCTGGACACTTTTTACAAGCTTATTTTCTCTCCTTTACCAAAACAAAGACAAAGAAAGGAGTAGAAACATCAACAAAGAGAATTTCCAGAGATGTCTCCCTCGCTATATATAATTTTTGCCCCATAGAGGATCTGAATCTTCCTTTCCCGACATCATAGAGACCCAAGACATTAAGCAAACGCGCCGGTGAACGACCCAAAGTAAATGTAAACTGGGACATTAACGCCCATCCACTCCCCGCCCAATGACCCATTGTTCACCTCCCCTCGCTGACGTGCCAAGCGTAAATCCCTCCTTTTGCCACCATCACTAAGCTGCTTTGCTTATTCCTTTCCTGAAAGCCACAGAAAGGCGTAGCAGAGCAGTAAAATGAAAGAAGGTGACCAACACTCACCTGAATATTTGCATAAATGTTTGAAATGAGGGAATAGAAAGGAAATTAGCGTTTCACAGCTCCCTTCCCTGTCGCTGTGCTACTGTCCTCACCAGGCAAGGCAACACCATGGAAACTGTTCAACGCTCTACCTCCACGGTTCTCGTTACTTGTATCACATTGCAATTCCTTGCGTCTCCTTACCTTTCCAATACAATCATCCCAAATAGAACAAACTGTGCGAGGGAAACCAAGTGATTCGGTCTCTAAAATCTTAATAGTAATAAATACAAGGAGCAATTTCAAGCATCTAGGTAACAGACACGATAAATGGATCGATTAACTTTTAAAATTCAAAATGGAATTGTTGGCATGGTGGTGCTACTGCTGCCTCGGTAAAGTGTCTGTTACATGACAGATGTGCGTTAGTATAGGCGGCTTGCTGTGCTGTCTTGTGACCAGTGGCGACTCTTGCCCTTTTGTTGTTTGCTGGTTTCCTGGCGGACAACACCGACCCTCGAAACTGGTCGACATAATTTCTTTTGAAGACAAAACATAATTCTTTACTAAACACTAGTATTTCATAACTGATTAGGTCTTCACCCACTGAATTATATTACTTGACAGACTAACGCTCCTCAAACAGCAGGGAAAATAAAGATGAAGTCAAGTAGAGCTCAAACATTTTTAAAACATATGTGATTCATGTATGTAAATATTAGCGTTTCTTTTTACCATTTATCATTATTTCATTCATTTATTTATTTATTTTATCTATTATTTTATTTTATTTTTATTTTTTTGCTGCAACAATACAAAATTATGGACTTCACGTTCGTATGGTTGCAGTGGTGGTGGGGAAGGGACGGGGAAACTGTAATGCTAAAAGATAACATACAACACAATGCAATATTCCTAAAGTACCTCTATCTGTGGGAAAGCCTTACGTTCCCTATACCTTTATATACTCTAACAACCAAATAAGCTCGAAAAAACAGAAAACCAATGGAAGAAATTCAAAACAGTGTACTAAACCTCCTGTAATACCGTGGGAGATTTGACGGGTTTAGGAGGGGAAAACAATGGTTACAATCTTCCCTTCACATCTAGCGGTGCGTTGACGACTCGCTTTGGGGACTTTTTCATTCCATCGGCGCCATTTATAAGTGTCCCTGGGGTAGGAATTTACGTCAGCGTCCAGGCGCAACGGGTGGGCGAGAGGAGCCGCAACATCCCACAAGTATTTATTTATTTTTTTTTTCAGGCTTTATTCTTTACATAAGGATTTTTGAAGGTAGTAGTTGTTCTTATCATTTGTTGCTCTTATCTATTGTTACTGTCGCTGTTAATGTTGTTATTGTCGTTTCGTTACGGTGGCAGTGGTGGATGTTGGTAGTAGTGGTTGTGGTGGATGTAGCAGTGGTTCTCGTGGATATAGTCGTGGTTGTGGTGGATATAGTAGTGGTGGTGGTGGATACAGTAGTGGTGGTGGTGGTGGATGTTGGTAGTAGTGGTGGTGGTGGATATAGTAGTGGTGGTGATGGATACAGTAGTGGTGGTGGTGGTGGATATAGTAGTGGTGGTAAGGGTGATGTTGCTATATTGTACATACTAGTGCTATTAACTCCACTCACAGTACTATTTTCAATTGTGTTCATGGATTCTGTCTTCCTTGTACTCATAAACACTTGTCTGCGCCTGTCTCCTTTAGGGACGAGAGAGAGAGAGAGAGAGAGAGAGAGAGAGAGAGAGAGAGAGAGAGAGAGAGAATTACCTCGTGCGCAAACCACAATACTGAAAAATTTTTAAACTAAATATAACCTCAGTCAATTAAACCCAGATTTATATGATTCTAAATATGACTGCAAAATCGGCTACAGTGGATTTGTTAGGTAGCTAAAAACGTTAAAAAGTTATTGGAATTGTGCTGTAGTGATGTTGTAACGCCTCGGCCCCCTTTCCTGTCCCCCACCGCCCCGCCCCGCACCAGAACTCGTAACAAGCCACGCTCCACGTCAGCATCGAATTTCTATACATACATGATGATCTAATTACATGTATTATATTTTATGGCTTTCATTTAATCATATTAGCAGATATTATAATTAGAGTCCGTAGGGCGTTATTTGTCGTCTCTTCCATTATTCTGTATTCATGCAATTATTGGCCCATTGTTTGCATTAATTATGACCCTTAGTAGTATTTTTATCTACCGTTTGTACTTCATAAAGGATAAATATTAATAAAAACAACACATTTTCTTTCGATAACTCCATCTTTTGCATGAAATGAATGAAAATTTTCGACAGCGTGCTGACTGATGTAAAAAGAGAAAATGACATCAAGAGGAACGTGGTACAAGAAATCAAAACATTAATATAATACTCTCCCTTTGGTCTTTCCTTGTCTTTCTGGAGGGAACACTGAAACACGTAAACAGTAATGCAGAGGCAACACAGGACAATGAAAGCCTTAAACATATGGCTATATTCGCCGACACAATGACGACGCAATCATATACACAACACTGAACGAACTGCGCCTCAGTGAGCAGATCCCGGAGAGAGAGAGAGAGAGAGAGAGAGAGAGAGAGAGAGAGAGAGAGAGAGAGAGAGAGAGAGAGAGAGAGAGAGAGAGAGAAGCAGATAGACAAGTACACAGACATGCAGACAGACAGGTAGACAGATAAACAGGGAGACATAGACACACACACACACACACACACACACACACACACACACACACACACACACACACACACACACACACACACACACACACACACACACACACAGAGAGAGAGAGAGAGAGAGAGAGAGAGAGAGAGAGAGAGAGAGAGAGCACACAGAAGATGCCCGTTCTAGCATCAAACATGGCCGACACACAGCGCATCGTTAGGGGGAAGAGATAAACAAATAATAATAGCCGGTTGAATATTATTTCGCGTTCACTTTTTTCGAGTGTTGTTTTCCAGATAACCGCCTACAATGCCCAAACGGAATTGAATGCGCGTGAGCCAAAGAGTCGTAGTTGTGTTCCGCCGCATGTTTAAAGCAGTATATTCTGTACAACTGAAACTGTTCCTATCAGGACATTTATTGCTGGCAGGAAATAGACTGAAGATAATCTATACCATAATGCATGTACAGTTTAAAAAAAAAAAGGAGCATTATTTGAGTATCCCCATCACTCCCACAAAATTGGGAAGACTAAAGCTGATATTTAAGAGTAGAGAGGAATAAATAAAATAATTTCAGTATACAGCTTACATCATGATACACACACACACACACACACACGCGCGCGCGCGCGCGCGCGATATTCAGAGAAAAAGATAACCTAAAGTAAATCTAACATAAATCCTATTTGGTTTTCCATATAATGAGCAAAATAATAAAACCAACTCATGTAACATGAATTGATACTTAAACCTCATCTGCCTAAACCTGAAAAAAAAATGATAATGAAAATGGAGATTAATCCAATGAAACCTCCAAGGTCACTTAAGCGTGTAATGAACAAAATAACTGGAATGAGCAAGAATATCTGATAAAGTTACAACACCGCTCATATCCTTCGCCTTCATCAACACGTTCTGCCTCTCCTTGGCCAAGACTTCACCGGCACGCAGCAGCAGTCTGGTTCTGAAGGGCGACAGGCAGAAGCTTCATACTTTTCTTGCATGGTAGCTCTATCCACCCCCTCCCGTCAGCGGCGAGGCAGGAATGATGGCGGTGGTGGCGGTGGCAGGACGCAGGAAACGCACGGTAATGGCTGTGGCTTCCGAGCAGTGGTGTTGGAGGCGGAGGCGGTATTGTTGATGTTGTTGTTGGAGGTAGTGGTAGTGGTGGTGGTGGTGGTGGTGGTGGTGGTGGTGGTGGTGGTGTTAGTGATGGATGCTGGACTGACAATAACGTTGCCATTGTTAGTACTTGTAGTGAATGTGAAGTAACAAAAGTGTGATGATGAGCGGATGCGTTATGTGTGAGAGAGAGAGAGAGAGAGAGAGAGAGAGAGAGAGAGAGAGAGAGAGAGAGAGAGAGAGAGAGAGAGAGAGAGAGAGAATATCAAGGTAAGCTCGATCTAAAAGAGTGAAATGTGAGCCTCTCAAATCCTCTCCCTTCCTTCCAACTACATGCGCACTGTATCCTGAGACTCAACGGAACCAACGGCACAGCAACATCTGACTGGCTGAACCGTTCCCCCAAACACACACACACGTACACACACGCACGTAATATATAGAAAAGTTACCAAGCTTTATTTTGTCTTTCTTTTAAATTATATACAAACTGCAGCCGCTCAGAACCTACATTTATATAATTGAATTCACATGTGATTGATTGCAGCCATAGCGTTTTGTCGTGGTGCAGTTAAGAGCATAATGAATTTTATAAATTTCTTTTATCGATGAACTTTTCGAAAACACCCATTAAAAACTATGAGCGAATTTTTTTTTTATGAATAATGTATGTATTTTTTTTTTCTTTTTCTCTAGTAATCAGAAATTCATTGATTCATCGAACATGAAATTCAATAAAACACAAGAAATGAGGTACTCTGTGCTGACCAGGGGGTTGTCATCATGTAGCGTCTTGTACAAGCTTCACACTAATCAAAGGGATTTATCTCATGACAAAGTTTTGCGAAATTTCTCTTAACCAACACTATCCTTTCCTTTACTGAACAAATCTCGTTTCCCAACACTGACTACCGCTTTCCTCTTCGCCCTAATACGTTGGAGGTCACATCTATATGAATATGAAGGACACCATGGAACACCAAGAACACCACAAGGGTGAGTATGAGGCACAATCACGAGGCACGCCAGGCAGCACGCCAGATGTGGGCACGAGGCACTATGTAGCAGGGGTCGCCGCACTGACTTTGATGAGTTGCTATAAGATAACCTTCACCAAAAATTTCCGTGATAAAAAAAATGTCATGATTTACATATTTTGACTTAACATTTCCCTCCTCACGCTCACAACCAGAAATATTAAGGTTTCCATATATATTACAGCGTGTAATAGTTGGCAGGAGTAAAAGTTTAACAGCAGGCCAGAGTTCACCTAAGTGTGGATGGGCAGCTTTAAAATACTGCTCTGCAATTACAGTGGAGGAAGAACACACATGAAGCCTATGATGAAGGGAGCAAAAAGTGTCTTTAATAAAACGTGATGAATACCGAGCAGGACCGGCACTAACCACTACCTGCCGCGCTCCTGTGAGTGCTGCCCGCCATCACTACGCTGTAATAACCATCTCCTGACTACCCAGGCACAGTATCATCACGCTGCCGTATCCGTGTTTAAAAGATTTTATGATATTCTGGTAAAAGTAAATACCGTCACTGCATGTTAAATCAACACTCAGAAGTCTAAGTGTATGGTTGATGCATGACACATGTGTGGCAATTAAAAAAAAAAGCTGAGTGAGGAGTTACAAGAATTCCTTATCGCACTTCAGGAAGAAAATAAATTTGGTTTCAGGTGCGTGTCATTGAACGTTTCACATTTCACGCATCTGTTGTACAAGTTTACTTACATTGTGTGTGAATGAAAACACTAAATCATTCTAAATGAAAAACGCATAAGCAGTTTCTCGTACTAAATTACAGTATACGAGAAGCATATTGAAGCCAGGCAATGGGGTTTTACTAATTTCATGGAACCAATAACACTGGTGGAATTTAATGCTGCATTGGGGGGGGCAAGAAAATCCAAGAGCAAGTTACCTTCTCAGGGGTACGTACAATGATGTAAGAGAGAAGGTGCAAAGCCCTGTTAAAACCTTACAGCAAACACATCGCACTTGCTCTAGATATAGTCCTCATGATCTCGCTTTCATTAAAAACCACACTATAATCTTGTACTTAATGAAATCCTATCTGTTTCCGCGTGTAATAATATTCCACGTAGGGTATACGGCTAATTTACGTTGGTACACAAGTATAGATAAAACACAGTTGTCTGTTTGCATGCCATGTCAGGAAGAGAGGAGTCGAAACGAATAAGGTGACTGTGCCAGATCGTTACCCGTTACGGTCAAGGCAGGACATCCAATATTCGCTGAGGGGAGAGAACATCACTTCCACTAACCTTAAGTTATACAATGTATTTTAGCTGATCCTCCTCAATGAATCTACAGAGCTTAGTAAGTTAACCACAAGTACAAAGTGATATGCATGATAATTTTCCTCTTGACATAAATGGGCAGCCCTCCTATAGGTGTGGGTGAATGGTTATAAAAAGAACGTGTAGGAAAATGGGTGTAGCGAGGAAATGATCCAGCTGATGAAGGAGAGCAGGTGGGGAGGTAGTGAAGGTGAGGTGCATCGAACTGTGAGGGAATGATGATATGTGAGGAGAAGGGTGGCGTGAAGGGAAATGGCTGGTGTGTGGGGATGAGAGTGAGGGGTGGTCATGAAATGTGCTGGAGGGACGAGCTCGTGGAGTATTAGATGCTCCTATAATGAATAGGCAGCATCAGGGATTGGGGAACATACCACTTTCCTACGTCAAATCACGGTATTTGTGTTTTAACGGGGCATGATGAACGGTAAAGATAATTAGGAAAATTATAACTTGTGCAGAAAATCATGGCTACGACGTGAAAATTTGACGCTCTGCCAACCACATGAATGACCTTCATCGCCTTAAGAGAAACTAATAAATTTGTTTTACTCACGCAATGATGACGATCAATTTGTAGTGCAGCGCCACATATCCATAATCCACATACCTGCGTCTGCAAAAATGAAAAACAAGAAATGGTATTCGATGTTAAAAGTCATTTTATAATAAAATCACAAATCGTAAATTTACGTACAGGAAGGAATCTGAAAAGATTAATGGAATTAGAGAGGAATGAAAAAAAGTCTAGTTAACTCATATGCGGAAAGTTGCTCAAAATTTTAAAGCAATCTTCTGCAGTCTGCAAATGATTTACAGTCAATCTGCATATCTTTCAGACGACATCACAGCCGCGCCTATCTGCCCCTTCCAAGGCATGTAAGCAATGCGCACCGCAGCGATGAGCCGCAGCAACACGCAGGAGGAACTCCATCACGTACAAAAAAATCTCCACTGGAAAAAGGTCACGTGAGACTAATTCGGTTGTCGGCTCCTGCTAAGGGGAAAAAACGCACCACTTATCAGCACGTCTGAAGTATGATTACAGGGGACAGTGACGAACAGGGGACGGAGTTCCAATTACCAACACTTTCCAGAAATCGGCGCCTCCAAGTGAGCGGGCACCAGCCAGGAGGAGGACAGGAACAGCGTACAATATATTGCTAAGGAGAAAATCATTTAAAATACATCAATGTTAACATCTGAAAAAAACAGCAGAATAATGATGAGAGCTGTGAAGCTGTGAAGCGATCCACTCCCTCATCAATACCCATGGTGTGTGTGTGTGTGTGTGTGTGTGTGTGTGTGTGTGTGTGTGTGTGTGTGTGTGTGTGTGTGTGTGTGTGTGTATATATATATATATATATATATATATATATATATATATATATATATATATATATATATATATATATATATATATATATATATACATATAACATATCTTTTGATTCCACATCTGAATGGAGGCTTCGGTTACCACAGGTATCCTATCATAATTTGTGGGTGAAAATATTTCAAATCAATCGCTTGATCACCACTTGTTCCAAACAGCTACCACGCTGCTGTGACTGAATACTAGTGCAAACTGAATACAGGATTAATGGTAGTAGGAAGTTGATCATCAACTAGTCAGTTAACTCGATTACTTAAATGTCTATATAAAATTTCTAATCTGTCCAAATGCAGACGTTCACCACATCCGTTGCGCTGGTCGTGTACAAATGTTATGCTGAAAATTTGATAACTAACTTTCATCGGGTTTTCGTGTTCAGTTTTCATCTCTTCGACTCGCTTTAGCACTTTTTCGCATTTTTGTTTGTCTTTTGCTTATACCAAGAACGTATCTAACTCATTTTTTACTGAAATTTCAGTGAAACATCCATCGATCTACCGAAAACTTTTCATTATAAGCTTCTATCATGTGGCTTCTATCAATCTATCTGCACCTTTAGATTTTCTGTATGGCCGATTGAGTATTTTACTGTAAATTACATATCCAGGAGCCATTATATATAATAAAATGTTATAGAAAGAAAGGGTTCTCGAAAAGCTCCTTGGACAGCCCGTGTAGTGCAAACCAAATTAACCTTATGGAACATTCTCCGTCAGTAAACCAGCAGTGCGTGGACACAGTAAACACGCTGATAGCTCTGAGGCAACACAACGTCCTGGTATTGTCAGGTTACATTGTGGTGGTACGGGAGGGAGTGCCGAAGGTGTGTGTGTGTGTGTGTGTGTGTGTGTGTGTGTGTGTGTGTGTGTGTGTGTGTGTGTGTGTGTGTGTGTGTGTGTGTGTGTGTGTGTGTGTGTGTGTGTGTGTGTGTGTGTGTGTGTGTGAATGTATAAGCTATAGAACAAATATATAGATGAGTGGCAGGGCAGTTGCAGTTCTGTCTCTGCCAGAGTTGCATTATGCAGTGGCTGGGTTGCTTGGGTGCGACTCATTTATCTCCAGCTGTATCATAATATACTGTGTTACGATCAATTACGACGCAATATTGCAACACTTCTTTCCCCTTATCTTGTGTTTTAGCGGCCTGTAATCAGAATTAAGTATACAAATCACGCATGTAAATATTTGTTTTTTTTCTTCGCACTGCTTATCAGATCAACAGGAACGTAACTACACTGGGCCTTCAATTAGAATAAGGTGGAAGAAAGTTCCTTTGCTGTGATACGGAGCAAGTGCACGAAAACACAGTTTGAGATCCGATAAAGATAGCAATATAAATGTCGAGATCCGGCAGCCTGGTGTGTGGGGAAGCGTGCATCCAATAATGTCCTTCCCTTCTCGAGACATAACTCACCCTGGAGATTTCAGATTGATTGAATCTCAAAATTACGGTAAAAACAAATCAAATCAATGAATCAAGCAAATAACAGAATACATGTGTATGGTAGAATAGTTGATGAAGTAAACCGCATTCGTAAAGGAAATATATCAAAATAAAGTAAAAGTACATACATAGCTAAAAAGGAATCACCACAGACAGCATGGAAAATACTGAAACTAACCAAAACTAAGAAGAAACATTTTGGTGATGAACTGTTCTGATCTATTTATTTTTTTTCAGATTAGACGTTTCTGGTCTGCCTGAATATGATATTAGAAAATGTGAGTCAGCCTATGTACGCACCATTATTAAAGTACAACATTGGTGGCAGTAAAACACTTTCTGTATGAGGACGGACGGAGGGTTGTAAGCCACTGGAACGAAATAGTTTGAAAAAAAGAGATCCCGGAAAGTCCACAAACAAAGCAAAAAAAGATTCGGACGCAAGCATTTTCAAAACAGAAAAAAAATGTTTGGTAAAGCACATAACACGTTCTTATACATACTGAGAAGATTCAATGCTTTCTGAGGTTGATGGCCGCCAAGGAAAGCAAACATCCTTGGTAGCTTTGTTGAAAAAAAAGTAAACCTCAGTTTTTTTCGCATTATCTCAGTAGTGGTGGGAGTGGAAGGGGCTGAACCATCGACAAAATGAACACTAGCCCCGTTATGCCTGCGTGCAGCACGAAGTCTAATCAAGGTTACAAAGTTAAATTGCTTGGTTAGGTGCCGCATGTCACGCTAATGGAAATAGTTAATGAGCAAAAATGCGACTAGTAGTGCACATGAGCATGACAAATGAAGGTTAAGAGAACAGTGTGTCCTATCCATCTCCTGAATTGAAAACTTGGCATGTGATTTTCGATGTACTTTTTGAACCAACAGAAAACAACAAAAACAACATCACGATTTGTATGAGAGAGAGAGAGAGAGAGAGAGAGAGAGAGAGTCTGTGTGTGTATGTGTGTGTGGGTGTTCTAGCGTGAAATCGTCATGTTAAACAAGTTGCAGCGAGGTCGTGTAACTTTCATATCGTGAAAGCTTGGGTGTGGCATGAAAGGTGTATGCTTATATGCTGCTGTGGTTTTGTGCATGTGTGTGCGTGTGCGTGGACGAGTACGAATGTGTGTGTGTGTGTGTGTGTGTGTGTGTGTGTGTGTGTGTGTGTGTGTGTGTGTGTGTGTGTGTGTGTGTGTGTGTGTGTGTGTGTGTGTGTGTGTGTGTGTGTGTGTTAAGAGTTCAAAGCACGCACAATTGGTCATTTGCTACCCTTGATGCAATTAACGCAGATAAAGGACACACACTGACTGCTTTTTGGATGAGGAAAGCTTGCATGTCGACGTTGACCCAGACGAGACACGTAAAAGAAGAAGGTGAGGCTGCGATGACAAATGCAGTAATGTAAAAAATATCGTACCAATCAGCCAGAAAATTACAGAAGGCAAAATTGAGGTCAGGTTAATGAAAGGCTTACTATTCCCTCTATTAGAATATCAAAAGAAACAAAATTATAACCACTGCAGAAGGAATGGAGGATGAAGGAGGAGGAGGAAGACGTGAAGGAAGAAGAGGAAGACAAAGAAGTTAAGCAAGAAGAGAAAGAAGAGATGAGGAGTAGGAAGAATAATAATGATAAGAAGAAATAACAGAAGAAGACGAATGTGAAGACGAAGAAGAAATAAATGAATGAGGGGAAAGAGGAGGTAAAGAAAAGATGAATAGGACGAGGTGAGCTGGAGGAAGAAGAGAACAAGGAAGAGAAAGGAGAACAAGTTGGGGTAGCAATAATTGTAGAAGAGATGGAAACGGAGGAGGAAAAGGAAAAAGGAGGAAAAGGAGGAGAAAAAAGGGAAAAAGAGCAATGCAGAGGTAACAGTTAAAATAGGTTACTTGCTTCCATATTCTAAATTATTCAACAAGGTTCTTGCTACCGGTACAAGAGGAGAAGGAGAAAATGAGAATGCTGTTTCCCGCCCAGAGCTCTTTACAGCACACTGCAGTTGGCTTGGCGAGAGGAAAAAAAAAGAAAGCACTAATAAAATATGCCTATAAAGGAGGAAAGATATGGAGGTTTACAGGACAGGCGAAATGGACGCACCTGCATCAAGTACACGGAAGAAAAAGAGTATTATAGCTGAGAACGCTTCTAAAAATGTGAAAGGTTGAAAACATTTTACCTCGCTGCAAGGTTCAATTAGAATATACAGCTTGGTAATGCCTTGGTGCTTTTTTTTTTTTCTTATTTAACACAAGATATTAAACAGAAAAGGGTTTTTACTAAAGTATTCTAAATCATTTACAGTAATGTTTTATGTTTGACCTACGTGAACATCCATTGTGCTTGAGATCAATATGGTATGTATGACTACCATATTTATTAGTTAGTGATTTTTGTCAAGGAAATTTAACAAGGATAATCTCTCTCTCTCTCTCTCTCTCTCTCTCTCTCTCTCTCTCTCTCTCTCTCTCTCTCTCTCTCTCTCTCTCTCTCTCGGTGTGTGTTTGTCTACCATTGTGGCTGTCTGTTCGTCTATCTGTTTGTCTAACTAGCTATCGATCTCTCTAGCTATATATCTTTTGGAAGCAGTTAATGCGCAAACGTACTCAGCACATGCTTTGAAGTACAATGTTAACAGAATGTGTGTGTGTGTGTGTGTGTGTGTGTGTGTGTGTGTGTGTGTGTGTGTGTGTGTGTGTGTGTGTGTGTGTGTGTGTGTGTGTGTGTGTGTGTGTGTGTGTGTGTATGACAATAAACAGAGACATATTGGTGAACATTATACGAACTTAGAATCAGTAAAGATAATAACACAACGCCTTACCAGGTTTGGGAATGGAGAGGTGATGCGTCTTACTGCACACCTTCCGCCTTTCACTGAGTTATTTTTACTTTGAATTAACTAAGGAGATGAACAATAATAAAGCACTAAATTTAAATATCATAAGTTTCATCTACGGTTGTTTGATCCTTTAAAAAATACGACCTGTGGTGAATAAAAGATGTTATTCAAAAGCTGCTCTGCGATTGAGAATTATTGGCAAAATCACCAGACATTTCCATTGTAACGGCACACAACACCTACGCACTCCAGCCATAACGCCACCACCGCCACTATAGCTTTCACCTACTGGACAAAACAAAACAGTTAATCCGAGCGTTAACTTGGAAGCTCACTCGCCCCGATACTTTTCATGTTTTCATATATCAAAATGTTCGCAGAGATGGTAAACCTCCAGTTTCACCACCTTGTCCTTTCTGGACGAAACAAATTTTTCTGGTAGATTTCGGCTTGCTTTTAATTAAAATACCACTTGTTTTTGGCGCAAATCAACCAATTTTTTTTACAGCCCCAAAACATATTATGATTTGCATAAAAAAACTGGCAAATTAATTAAAAACAAGCCGAAATCTACCAGAAAACATTAGTATCGTCCAGAAAAGAACCTTATTTAATCTAAATTAATCTTACCTAACTAAACCTATCCTAACCTAACTAAACCTAACCTAACCTAACCTACCTAAACCTAACCTCAATAAAAGATTCAGTTACCTTATTCGTCATCCGAGCCTTCCTCGAGAGTGACGGGCTGTTACGGCATCAGTGTGCGGCAGGGTTTGATGCGGGAGGCTACGGCTGATCACCAAAACACGCTTAAATCTTTAAGAATTTGTGTCGCCATTATAAATGGTTGCACTTAGTATATATGGGATTCAAATTACTCGTAATGAGGAGCTCTATCTCTTGAGGTGGGTAAAAAACACGTAGCTAATTGTGGTGAAAATCTGGAGTAATACCAAAATGTTCGCAGATAATGTTTGGAACGGACACAATCCATTCCGTACATTACAAAATTTCAGCTATAAATTTGACCAAGTGAAAGCAATTTATGTTGATTTCATTATGATTTTGATCATCTCTCTCTCTCTCTCTCTCTCTCTCTCTCTCTCTCTCTCTCTCTCTCTCACACACACACACACACACACACACACACACACACACACACACACACACACACACACACACACAAACACACACACGCACACAAAACTTCTTTTACACTGCAGATCCTGTTCATCTAGCAGTGAATGCGAACTAAACGCAAGGCAAGGAATTGTGACGTTGTTTCTCGACAGGAGCGGAAGGCTGGCAATCCTATCCTGCTGTGTGTGTCCATTGTGAGTACGAGTGTGAATGTGAGCGTGCTTGTTCCCAAAGACCTGCAGGAGAAGACAAGGAGCATACTGAAAAGCCCTGAAAGGATGCGTGAAGAGGATCAAATTTGGTGTGGTTTTCCTGGAAAGAGGGTACACATTGCGAGAAAAAAAGAGCGTTCAAATAAGGGCAATGATCTAATAACGGGGCAGACTTTTCCTCCCAGCGCCGCAAAACCATAACCTCAGCCTCCCCGCGCGCCACATCATCAGTGCACACTCATCCGGGAAGCCAGTAATGGGAGAAAACTCACACGTAAGATACGGTAAGGAGAGCAGGAACGAGGAAGTCAAGGCGGAGATAAGAGGAAAATGTTGCCATATGAAAGTCAGGGGAGAGAGAGAGAGATGAATCATGAAGAGTTAAAAAAAAGGAAAAAAACACTAAAGTTCCTATTTAAAGCAGGGAAATGTAAAATTGTCGCGTAATGTAAACAAAAAAGCAAAAGGAGGGTTCTAATTTTTATATTAGTTCCCGAACCATTATCATCACATAGAAATGAGTAAGTGTGTGTGTGTGTGTGTGTGTGTGTGTGTGTGTGTGTGTGTGTGTGTGTGCAGGCAGAGTTGGATCCTCAAGGTAGTAGTTCGACCAGTGTCTGGGGAAGTCTCCCTTCCTCCATTCTTACTCTTCGTTGAACATTTACAAGACGGGGAGGATCAGGTCACTTCCTGGTCCTGGTTTTCTGGACTTTGCCTTGTTAGCCTTTATAGGGAGTTGTGGTGATGACAAAGTTTCCTAGTTTATGCCTTGCCGTTCGCCTGTCTCATGTTTTAGGAAGCAAACGCACACAAAACCACAGGCACATCCCACTCAGCCAACCACCCGCACCCACACACACGAATTGCGAGAGGTAAGCCGGCAGGGAGGATCAACACACTCAAATATTAACTCACACCCTTACGCATGCACATATGCAGTATTAACAACATGAATAACTCACATGGATATCACTCAGGTCTTCCTTTCCCGCCAGCTGACTCCTGCAGTTCGAAAAGTTTTTCTTTCTATGCAGTATTTATCTTCTAACCTTTGAACAGTGAGGCTGCGAGTCTATATTCAAGATTATAGAGGGAAATGGCCTTGGGTTTATCTGGCTGGCCTTTACGCGCCCCACCTCCACGACAGCGGGAGTCAGTGGTGTGATGCATAAAATAGCCAGGTCTCATCCCGCCACCTGCATTCACATTGACCGGCATGGAAAGAAGCTTAACGATGCCAGTAGTCACCAGAGTGGAGAAAAGATTATTCTGGCGTTACTAAACCCCATAACGACATGGATTTCCTACAAAGAGCCTCGGTGTAACTTATATAGGGAAAGTCCGCCGTGTTCTCCGATTTCCAAGAGAATATTTAGTCCCGAGCTACTATTGGATAACATGACATTATTAATTGTTCATATTACTGTTGTTACTGTATACTCAAGGTTTTACTGTTATTATTACTACCATTACTATTATTATTATTATTATCATTATTATTACTATTATCATTACTATCATTATTATTATTATTATTATTATTATTATTATTATCATTATTATTATTATTAGACATTAATCTTATTTTGATGTTTATTATCGTCGTCCTCATAATCACAACTAATATTTCTATTGATCCTCTTTTTCTTTCCTTCACCTATTCTTGTTAACGCTATTATTACCATCATCATTACCGTCATTATCATCATTTCATCATCATCGTAATCACCATCATCATCTTCATTGTCATTGTTGTCTTTATCTTCATTACCATTTCAGTTTACATGAAGTAAAAGTGAGCAGGGTGAATGGAAATAATGATGAAAAGAAGTAAGAGTGCAATGTTACGGGGAGACAAAGAAACAACACAAAGACAAACAGAAAGATCAACAAAACCAAGAAAGTAAAACCAAAAATTGAAAATATAAACATAAAAATAAAAATAGCGAGAAATTAAGACGTAGGAGGAACCGTTACAGTCAGAGAGAGAGAGAGAGAGAGAGAAACATGCATTGTAAGCAGAAGTAGGTGTGCAGAAAGGGAAATGCTAGGCAGGGTTTACGCATATACATCGTTCCGAGAAGGGAAGTGCGGGGCTTGGGGAGGCGCGGGGCTTGCGGGGACTTAGGTATAACATAGAGCAGCAGGGATTAGTGGAGAGGCAGCAGGGTGCGTGGCAGGAAGCGAGGCGGGAATCAGTAAGACACAGGAAAAAAAGCACAGAATTACAGACCTGGATATCCTGATGGTCCATTTGGTGTGGCTCAACAGTGAATTGCAGCGAAACTTATGATTACAGCCCAGATATTTTTTCCGCTACTCTTAGGGTTGCTTAGGAAGAACAACGAATATAATATGAGACTTTATGTTTTGAATACCATGATTTACAGTAGTATTTCTTTTTCACTTTTCTTCAATTAGTAACGTTTCATAGGCAGGACAGATCAACCATGCTGTTTTCTTCTTCATTCAGTTTCCATTCCGTGGTTAAATTCACTTTCATAGTATCGTGTGTTAGTGTCGGAAATAATTTGTTTAAGCATATTCAGAAAATGGAAACAAAATTAAGTAAATCTAAGCTAAGTATACGTGCATGATAGTGGTCAGCTGAGCCGTCTTTGAGATACAGACTGGTGTTTAATGGTTGACAAGTATGATGTTTAAGTACTCTAACACACAAACACACACACACACACTACTCACACACACACACACACACACACACACACACACACACACACACACACCCACACGGGTGGAGATATTTGGGTGTGTCTCACACACACACCTACAGTGAGTACACACAAATCACACACACCTTGTTGTCCCGGTGTGTGGTGTGTGCCACACACACCCACAAATAATGAGCTCTGACCTCGTTCCGTACACACACACAGTGACACACACACACACACACACACACACACACACACACTGCTCACACACATCCACAATATTGAATAAACTTGAATTATCATTAACAATCTCAAGGGCTGAAGGGAAAATTTTCACTTCTTATTTCTCACTAAAACAGATAAGTTGCATTATCTTCTCCTAGCTGATGATTCTATACAAGTGCCTTACTTATCATTGTGTGAAGTGTGTACAGTAACCATGTGTGGGGAGCACCAACTCACACATTGCACCATCCATCGTTTAACAGTGTGTTCGGATTTTTAATTACGCTGCAGTGTTATTTATTTTGCCATCTTGTAACGTTATTCCAAGACTTGATTTTCCTCTCATAATGGAGAGAACTATTATCTTGGTGGTCTCCCGGATTACTGCTTCGCGTCACGGCAATACTGTGATTTGATCATTTCCAGAAAAGTATGATTGATGGTGCAGGCATATGAAAGATGTCTTAGTCTCATGTAAAATGTTCCACGAAATCACAAGTGAATCTCTGACCATCACAAGCTTCTTCTTTATGATTAATAAACTTTCATGACAGCTTTTTCAAGAAAATTTATTGTGAACTAATGAAGTAAAGCTGTTTTAAGAATGTTGCTTCTAGGAAGATTTAGTTTAAGCAAAGCAAGAGGGTGAGGTGAAGGGAAAGGTAGACAAGTATTAATATAATGTCTCACCTCTCTTCATATCAATTCTTTTTAGCTAAACTGGAGTGAAAAATCTGTCTCAGCCTTTGAGATAATATGCAGTTCCTCCTTTGTAGTGTCACCAAGCAAAAGACAAAATAACCTTAAGAAAGAAGCCCTTTCAGAGCTCAGCAGCATTTTTGGATAAAAGATTAATATTACTGCCTTTTCTAGGAAGCAGGACTACACACAAACGAGAGGATTGTAACGCAAGACAACAATATCAACAAAACATTGAAGGAGCACCCTCACCTATCTCTCTCTCTCTCTCTCTCTCTCTCTCTCTCTCTCTCTCTCTCTCTCTCTCTCTCTCTCTCTCTCTCTCTCTCTGAATCTCATTTCTTATTCATGTTGTTTCTTTTCTTTATAGCTCACGAGATAAAAAGTTTTAAGAAAATATTCCTATCCTCTACGGAAAAGCAAATGGCAAGAACTGGATGATGGTCTTGATTCCTGAGTTGCTATAGACTATTTTTTTCTATTTTTTCTTGCCCTTTGATAGCTGCACCAATTTGTAAAAGCCTAGATTTTGCAGTGAAATGATGAGGCACTTAAAAAAAAGATACTACTGCAGATCGCCACCACTGGGCTTCGCGCGACTCCCGCCAGTTGATTTTCTCAAGCAGCTCTGATGAGCAAACTCCCCGTTGGTTCCTCTTCCCAATCCGTCTCCACCAGGAAGTTGGCAATTCCAAAGAATTCACAAGCCTTCTTCTGCCGCCTTCGCAACGACCGAAGTGACGTTCTGTGACCCAACTCATCCGCAGAAGAAAAGTTTCTACGAAAGACTTTCAGACTAAGTTAGCGTGTGTTCTAACTTTTGCCGGGAAAGAAAAAATATATGAATAAAACATAAGAATTCGGATTCTTATGATTAGTCACGAGGGAATATAAGTGGATTATATTTCTTTTTTTCTTGGTGTGGTATGTGTCTGTATTAAAAAACGTGATACTTTATGTAAGAAGACCCAGGCCAGGACGCTGAAGAGCTTCACTCAATCGGCATAGACAAAAACAGAACACAAGTGTAGGTAAGCAGAAAAATCATCTTGATTACCTGTGAAGTAAATCATCACTGTTATTATTATTTTCTTTTATAATTACCATCATAATCAGTGTCATTATTATTATAATTTTATTATTATTATTATTATTATTATTATTATTATTATTATTATTATCATCATTATTATCATTATCATCATCATTATTATTGTTATTAATGTTATCATTGTTATCATTATTAGGGAACGCTGTCCCCGTTCTAGGCGGCCCACGTGTCACCGGTGAGGCCGCCGGCCAGGAGAAAGCGCGCCCTTTGATAGGCTGCCCCCAGTTGGCGAAAATCAAGGAAAGGGTGACTACAGCCCTGCAGGACACTCCTTGACCCAGCCAGGGACTCAGGTCACTTCATGACCTATGGATAGAGGCTTGACGTATATGACCCAAGGAAACGTTTTCGGCTGATGACGAAAGGAAGGATTTTTATGTTGATGACCAAGGGATGACCTCCTCTTAAATATGATAAAGATTTTTTTCTATGTTGATGGCCAAAGGAAGGATTTTTATGTTGATGACCAAAAGATGACAAAAGGATGAACTTTCTATGTTGGTGACGATAGGATGATCTTATCTCATTTATGACCAAGGAATAGATTTTTGTTTATAACCCAACGAATGATTTAAGTTAGTTTTAACCAAAGTAGGATTTTTGTTTAGTTTATATATTTAAAACGATATCACTTTAGTTTCATTCATCATCTTACGTAACTGAGCATCTTTCAGTTATTCACTGCATCTATTCCTGCAGAAATCATTTAATATTTAAGAAATAAACAGATTATAAACACAAGGCAAGTTCAGATCACGTTCAACAATATCATTACCGTATCATTTTGTGTTCAGCTACGCGACGATGTTGTTCATGGACATGTAAACACTCACATGCATTGCAGCTAATTGCAACTTTACTGATCCTTCCGGATTTCTGGTTTTAACATTCCTGCTGGTTGCTTCAATAAACTTGTCAAAAAAAGTGTGTGTGTGTGTGTGTGTGTGTGTGTGTGTGTGTGTGTGTGTGTGTGTGTGTGTGTGTGTGTGTGTGTGTGTGTGTGTGTGTGTGTGTGTGTGTGTGTGTGTGTGTGTGCTATAAACATGATTCTATTTAGCAATATATACACATACATATATACTTCTACGGGGAATAGGCCAGCTCTTGAAAAAAAAAAAATGGATGAAAGAGTGAAAAGCTTACTTGCCCTGATTCTAAAACCTCCAAGGTAAGCAAACCTGGCTGGCTCAAACCACCTTCCTAAGTCTTAAGTCCTAAGGCTGCCTTCAAATATTCATGCCTCCGGATGGGTCACGCTCGCCTGTTTGCCAGCTTATGGGCTTACTCTGACGCTCTGCTTTTTCACAGAAACGAATACCTGTCCCACAAGAATTAACCCATATATAAAGTACGCGTAAAAATGTGAGGGTGTCGATAGTATCATCTCAAACTAACATACAAGTGTACCAGATATTTTTCCAAGGCCACTTAACACACCTGCGTGCCTCTCGGAGAACACTTCCTTTACAAAAACTCAACTCAACAGGTAACACTATAAAGGAGCGACAAGAATTCCAATAAGAACACTACTAAAACCACCATTAGGAAAGAAGAGGCAAAGTTTTCTTGACAACACACAACACAACACAGGAGCTCTCATCTGGTGGCAAAGGGGAGGAACATGAGTGTGCTGGTTCCATCCCATCTCCTCCCACCGCTCTCTCTCTCTCTCTCTCTCTCTCTCTCTCTCTCTCTCTCTCTCTCTCTCTCTCTCTCTCTCTCTCTCTCTGCAGTGTTTCCATATACTCCTATATCACCTTTCAATATGGATAGCGCACCGGTGGAAGTATGTATTCAACAGGAAATATCTGCTTGGATTTCCATTATACGTATCTGAGAGTGATAAAAAAAAAACATACTTTTCGACTTATCAATGAGTAGAATACTTCAAATGAACACATTAAAAAGACTGAAGAAAATTAACAAAGCAATAAAGGAAGATTAACAGATTAACAATCGAGGCAAAAGGAAAAAGTGAAATGAGTTAACAAAGAGATAAGCTGGAAAAGTAACGAGAAAATTAATTAAGAATTAATATGAAATACAGTACAAAAATTATCAAATTAAAACGCTGAAACCTTTGTGGAAAAGTAATTACATATCGTGATGAAAATAAGTAAAGATGAATACTAAGACAACCTTGTTACTTAATACATCAAGTTCCCAATTGATAAAACAAATAAAAGAAGGCATAGGAAGAGAAAAAAATATATAAAACTAAACAAAGAAAATGGGAAACGGAAAGGGGAAAAATACAGAAAAGCAAAAGGTATAGCATATTATGTAATCTAGGAAAATTATAGAAAAGGGGAAAGGAAGCAAAAATATGGAGGGCGGGAGAGAAAGGAAGAACACAAGGAGAGATATCCTGCACAGTAGTAGACAGCAAGTAAGTGTGGAGGGTGCCTTGCCATTACAAACACTAAAAAGGAAGGAGTTCCCGGTAAGGCCTTACACAAGGGGATAAACATCTTTGAAGTTGTTTGGAGGGCTGGTAGTGCAAGCGTCTCAGATTCCGGTTCAGTAAAATTTCATCCTTTCCGCCATCGTTCGCAGTAATTCTGCAGAAAACTGAAGAAAATGCCGCTGACAAAGGGAGCCAAGCTTATTTTTCACTCTCACGTTCTTTTAAGTTCGTGAAAACTTTGTGTTCTCGGCGTGTGGTTCATAATATCTACAAATTATCACGTTATTAGTGTCGGCTGGACTCAGTCGGAACAAGTTATGTGGGCGGGGTGTTGGGATAAGTAGTTTGGCGAGTAAGCCCGAAAGTTCCTCCCCAAACTTCCAAACATGTTAACTTTGGGAACGTGATTAACCCGTGAGAAATATTATACACATACGATGTCGATGGTCACCCGCGACGAAAACCTCCACTTCGCTCGCTTCGCGGTGAAAATGGGTGTTGCTGAAAACTTGAGGCTGCCGTGTGAGGCTTCCCGGCGCCTTGCCCGGCATGGACTCAAACCTGTGGTGCCACGAGTGGCGGAAGATGAATGGGGGCACTCTGAGGTGCTTCTTCCTTCGCGTCCAGGACAACAAAAGGAGTGACGTGCAGCAGACAAAACAATGGTGATAAACTGCAGCGCTCCGTGTGGATAACCATCTCCTGGTCCTAGCTGGGTGCAATGGAACACTTTTTTTTATAGGAAGAGAAAGCATTGCCTGCAACGTGTGGCGTACAAGAAGAGGAAGTGTAAGAAAGTCGTACCTTGCCAACGTACCTACTGATGCAATGGATAGTTCATTATAAAAAGATACAGGTACAAAGAATGAAAACCATGCCTTCCCGTCATAAAATTACCTGTACTACTGAATTACACGATCCAAAAGATGGAAAAATCAAGACGTTTTAAAAAGGCTCAAAGTTAGTTTCTTAATAACTTTTCAAATGAATCTCATCTAATTCACCAAATATAATGAACACACACACACACACACACACACACACACACACACACACATATAGTCAAATAAAAACGATACTTTCAAGAGTCGATAAGTCTTCCTGAGTATCTTGGTTTCCACAGACGGCTGTTATGGAGCCCTTGGGCCCCATACATTACAGGCTCCCTGAGGATAGACCGTGTAGGTTAACGAGAAGGGGAAACGTCAAGAAAAAAAATATATATAGCGAGATGTTACTAAAAGACAGGCTCCCATTTTCTGTTCTTTAAAATTCAACGCATGGTGTGTTGTTGTTAGTTAAGTTCTGGACACAAGATCTTCCTTAGTGATTGATTTGATACATATTTACACACACACACACACACACACACACACACACACACACACACACACACACACACACACACACACACACACACACACACACACACACACACACACACACACACACACACTCTCAGTTTCGAGCTCACATCTCCATCATATACCCACTTCCTTCAGACAAACGCCCCCACCCACTCAGGCGAGACGTACTCTGCAGGAGGGCGATAGAGATCCACGTATGGAATCGGAGTCTTGAAGAGCTTCAGTCCAGGGTGATTAATTTTACAGAACATTCATTCTGGCTGAGTAAGAGCTGGCACGTGAAATTTCCTGGAAAGATGATTTGTGTGAACGATGGAGCAAGTGTGCTTAGTGTAGTGGAAGGAGTTTTATTTATGTGCCACTGGGGACAAGGAGATTTGTTTTAAGTCGATGGTGAATTGATTTCTTTTGAGATATCGAACATAACCAGGTCCTCCTTGTTCTATTCACAAATGAAACAACTCGGCTCAAGTGTTCTCGTACAGCTCGAGGAGGTATTTGGGACGTCTGACTATTGATGGAGAGAGATTCGGCCATTGGATAGAGTCATCAGTGTATGAGGATTCAATTCGAGAGATATCACTGACGAATAACAGAAAGATACCTCGTGATAGAACACTCCCCAATACACCATTAATGATTGTTTCAGAGATAAGGAATATAGCAAATGAATAAATAAAAATATAATCAATAAACAAATAATAAGAAGACAATAATCAGAGTGAAAATTGTGATGAGAGGAAATATCAATGAAATAAAAGACACTGCTCATAATACTGACTGCGTTCGAAATGTCAAAGATAACTGCAAAACTTTTAGAGGGAATCTATTAAAGAAGATAGTCAAGTTTCAATTAAGAGACCTAAGGAGTTCTGCAGTAGAAGGAGTACGGCACATATCCTGACCATCACAGGACGACGTTTCTCTTTACTCTAGATTCAGAAGTATTCAGTCTCAGCTACGAATGTCACAGTGCCGAATTATTCTCAGGCGGAATGTGCACCAAATTTCAATAATTAAGGATGAAGAGAGACGAAGATAAAAGTGACTCTATCAGGAACATACGCCTTCCGAAGATGAAGTCCAGAGAGGGCAAAGAAGACCTCATTAAGAAGAGTTTTGGAGATTATCTTCATTAAATTCGGGGCTTGGCGAAAGAGAAGGATAATTCAAAGACTGTATAAGAATGAAGTTGTAGGTAACGACAGAACCCAGCGAGAGAGAGAGAGAGAGAGAGAGAGAGAGAGAGAGAGAGAGAGAGAGAGAGAGAGAGAGAGAGAGAGAGAGAGAGAGAGAGAGAGAGAGAGAGAGAGAAAAAATGGAGGAAAAGGATGAGAAAAGAAGGTCAAAGCACTAGGTTAGATTAAGAAAGAGGCTTGAAAATAAGAAGGAAGTGTTAGGAATATATCACAGGTAACTCCAAACTCCAATGGCCCTGAGGGAATCGTCTGGCACATACTCTCACTGCTACTTTTCAACTTCCAAGCCCGGCGTGAAGCAAGTCCCGAAGCACTGTAGTTAACTCGAACACTTAGCTTCTGTATGAGAGCGTGTAGCAACAAACTGCATGTCCAGAAGCCCTAAACAAGGCCAATTACACCTTAGACCACTCCCTATATTCCCTAATTCACAGCTGGCCCATCATTGGCACGCGGCAACAAGGAGCAGGAAATCACCACTGGCCTGAGACTTGATTGCGCCACGATCCAGCCCTAAATTATAGTCTCTCTCTCTCTCTTTTTTTTATTCCCCTCCTCCATCTTCCCTTCTCCGTCTCCTTTACCCAGTCAGTACGTAAATATCTCGAATAATTAAGACGTGGATGCTTTTTTTTAAATGTGTATGTGTGTGTGTGTGTGTGTGTGTGTGTGTGTGTGTGTGTGTTTTAGGTGGATGAGATTTGAGAGGGCCTATGACCAATGCAAGTACACGTACACGCACACGCACACGCACACGCTCACGTAAACGCACACACACATTATTACTCGGCAAAAGAAGACAAAAATGAACTGAATAATTTACTCTGGAGGTCGAGCACTGAGAAAACAAACGACGCACTCTTTTCGCGACAATTTTACTTGGGTAATATCCTGAGAAATCATAGTCGGGTGAGAAGAAGGAGAAGGAGGAGGAGGAGGAGGAGGAGGAGGAGGAGGAGGAGGAGGAGGAGGAGGAGGACAAGGAGGGAAAAGAAAAAGGGAAGGAGGAGGAGGAGGAGGAGAAGGAGGAGAAAGACAAGGAGTAAAAATAAAAAGGTAAGGAGGAGAAGGAGAAAGACAAGGAGGAAAAAGAAAAAGAAGAGAAAGAGGAGGAGTATCAGAAGGAGGAGGAGGAATGCAAAAGAACAAAAAAAAAAGAATACCAAGTTAGTTATTTTTCAGACTAGTGTCAAAAGAATAGATAGAAGAAACACATGCGAACACTTGGTAAGCTTCGCAAGTGGAAATAGTAACAGGCATGACTAGTTACCGATTATCCTGTGATTTTGTCTATTGGGGGGGGGGGAACTTTCATTTAACGTCTCATTTACCGAAAGTGGTAGATAAATATGCAAGCTAAGCGGCAGGTGAAGTTCTAGCGAGTCACGTGGGTTTCAAGAAGCCTTCCCCGAGGTGATAAAAGGAGATTTATTCAGTACATTTCTTATAAAGTTTCCGAAGAATGCATTGGAGAAGAAAATCACTCCAGGTTCCACAAATAATTTTCTTATGCACGTCAACATTTTTCTTACTCAGGTCGCGTGAGAGAGAGAGAGAGAGAGAGAGAGAGAGAGAGAGAGAGAGAGAGAGAGAGAGAGAGAAATGTCATGCATACAAACTGATACATATCCATTCATACATATAAGAAGAAAAAGAAACAGCCAGGCAGACAACACAGAACAAAAAAAAAGGAATGAAGGGAAAAATTGAACCTTGGGTGACTTTTTCAGGCATTTCAAGAGATTCAGAGACGAGTTCGGAGAAACGGGAAAAAGCATAAAAAAAATTAATTACGTTCAATAATCTACGTAGGCAGGCGACGGTCAATGGAGTGAAGGACCCTCCCATCCCCCGCTTCACCTTCCTCGGCCTCTTCACCTTTCAGCCGTCCTCACGCCGAGCCGCCTCTCTCTCTCCCTCTCCCCCTCCATGACTCTCCCTTCACCTCTCCTCCCCACCCCCCACCCACCTGCAGGTCTCAGTTGATCAATATACTCCGCTGCCTGGGCCGGCTCTCTCTCTCTCTCTCTCTCTCTCTCTCTCTCTCTCTCTCTCTCTCTCTCTCTCTCTCTCTCTCTCTCTCTCTCTCCAACTCTCTCTCTCTCTCTCTCTCTCTCTCTCTCTCTCTCTCTCTCTCTCTCTCTCTCTCTCTCTCTTCTTGCTTTCCCGTGACACTTCCACCCTCGCTCGTCCTCCTTTCCCACTTACTTTGAAATGTCTGTTATATTTGACTTGTCAGCAGTTTTTTACTTTTCAACGTTCTTGCTTTTTTTTTATTGTATTGTGTCCTTCCTCCGGTACAGTTTATTGTCACTACACTGTTTGCTTTTCAATTTTTTCAACTGGTATACTAACTAGTTTATACATATATTCATATTTCTAAGCTATTTTTATCTTTTCTAACAAAGGACATTTTTCTTTCTTTCTTTTCTTTTATATCTGGTAGCGTTAACTGATGTCACACTTTGTTTGTCACTGTAATGCTAGAGAGGTTGCCGATAGTTTACATTTATGAAATTACACAAATATTTCCAGCATGTTATTCACGTAGTTATATATCTTTTTTCCACCTCTTACTGAAGCTAAATCCTAACTTTTACAGATGTTGCCAGATGAGTGTTTGAAGTTGCTGTGATGAACGAGCAAAAAAAAGAAGAAAAAAACAGAAAAGTTGAAATAAAAAAAGTGAGACGGGAAATATAAAAAAAAGTATATATACGTGTATACTTCCTTTGAAAAGCATAAGCAGAGTGTGCACAAGCGAGAGAGTAAGCAATACGTGCAAGGTAAAAGAAATACCTAACGAGATGAAGTGAAGGAGACAAAAGTTTCCTGGCTTGGTTAATCAGGAAAGCACACCGAGAAAAGGTGTAACATTCATTGCACACACACACACACACACACACACACACACACACACACACACACACAGATGTGATGGTGCAGTGGAATGCTTACAAATCATGGATGCGAATGTAACAAATTGATAAAAAAAAACTCATTTCATATTATTAAGCAGATTAAACATCATTAATTACAGATAATTTTTAAGAACTGGACAACAAAAAGATGAAACACTTCAAAACTGGGAAAAAAGTGTTTTATAATTGTTTCATCTCTCCCTTTGACTTAAATGCTCATTATGCTAACATTTTCAATTCATACGTAGTTAGTTAAGGGGACCTGTGGCATTTTTTTCTTCCCCTTCTCTCTCTCTCTCTCTCTCTCTCTCTCTCTCTCTCTCTCTCTCTCTCTCTCTCTCTCTCTCTCTTTTTTTTTTTTTTTTATTTAAACAAAACTTAATACAAAGGAACATGTACCCAAAGGCGCACTGTCGTGTGCTACCTATTCTAAGGGTACTACAATCTATTTCTACAATATTTACAAGACTTAAAAATAGATAATATACAAGATGGTCAGCATGCAAATGGAGCACTATTCGTTTCACTTCACTAGCACTATTCACGCACTGCACTACACTGAGTGTCACGTCACAAAGAGTGTCAGAGGAGTTGGCAGTGTCTGTCTCCACTTATGTGCCATCAGTTTGACACTGTGAGTGTTCATCTCCTGGACGTGAGGCACCGCGGCCGTGAACAAGTTCCACATCCTGGAGACGCGTCCTGCGAAGGTGCGTTGATGCTGACACCCGTGGGATCGCGGCACCTCTACGGCGTCACCACCATTGAGCACCGTTCTCGTGCTCCGTGCGGTGACTCTTAGAGGATGACGCAGCCCTGCCAGATGTGGCACTCTTTGCACCTGTGCCTTATGGAACACTCTCTCTCTCTCTCTCTCTCCCTTGGTCGTTACACGACTCAGAGCAAGGATGCAAAAGTTTTAACTTTTATATATAAAATTCCCTCATAAATTAAAGACACAATGTCCATGTTTTGCTTCACCATTTCTCTTAATCCAATTGAAAATAACAAGTCATCAATGAATATTCTTCTTGCTGTTCTCTGTGCTGTTTTCGTTCCGCGGTGACCTGTAACTACTATCAAAATAAAGTAATATATTCTACTTGTAAGACTTTCAGTACGAAAATATCTAAACGCTTTATCTCTTTAATTTTCATTTAAATTCAAATTTTGTTAATATAATAAAGCATTCATTATGACCTAAAGACTTTGAGTACAGAAAACTTCCTGATGAACTCGTTACTTTCGCACGAAGATTAAAACTGTGCTTCTTTCCTGCCTTCCTGCTTGGATTAACTCTGCTTTTGTCTATCATTTCCTACTTTTGCTTCAACCTTAAAACATTTATTTTTATTCTAAAGAAAAAAATACGATGTTTTAGTTCAGTCTCCTTTTTCTTTCTTTATAATTTGTTTGTTGTTTTTAGCACCTCACACTTCTATGAACTTGATAATTGCAAGGTGAAACATTTTCTGATACGTACTAAAAATTTTACGAAGTATCCTCTCAATGATTTTACTTCATTACATTATT
>NC_059269.1:14203628-14258628 GCF_017591435.1 Portunus trituberculatus | reverse complement strand
GTTGGTGAAAAGACGTCTAAACAATGAACCTCCAGCTGTGTGTGTGTGTGTGTGTGTGTGTGTAATTCACTGTATGATCTGATGCAGTCTCTGACGAGACAGCCAGACGTTACCCTACGGAACGAGCTCAGAGCTCATTGTTTCCGATCTTCGGATAGGCCTGAGACCAGGCACACACCACACACCGGGACAACAAGGTCACAACTCCTCGATTTACATCCCGTACCTACTCACTGCTAAGTGAACAGGGGCTACACGTGAAAGGAGACACACCCAAATATCTCCACCCGGCCGGGGAATCGAACCCCGGTCATCTGGCTTGTGAAACCAGCGCTCTAACCACTGAGCTACCGGGCCGTGTGTGTGTGTGTGTGTGTGTGTGTGTGTGTGTGTGTGTGTGTGTGTGTGTACGTTTAATACAAGAATCTATAAAAGGTCTACATTAAAACCGGAGAAAATCAATGATATATCTTCATCAGCAGTAATGAATACATTTTCGCTGACGTTGTAACAAACACGCTACATGACAAATGGATCTCATGCCTCCAAGCTTTAATGCATAACTTTTTTGGCGGTTCTGGGAAATGAATTGAAGTTTTCATATTAAATGGCAGAACCTGAGAAACGCAAGAGTCCTAGTAGAAAAACAGAGGCAGTCCCACAATCACGGACAGGGAAACAAGTGAGCGCAAATGAATTCCTTTCCTAAGTAAGACAAAAGACAAATATTACGTATATTTGTTCTAAGAATGAAGCAAAACTAAAACTCAGCAAGATATTGAGTGGCTTTGGAATGTCAAAGTATGTAGCATTTTAGGTGACCATATGAAAGTAAAAAAGGAGAGAGAGAGAGAGAGAGAGAGAGAGAGAGAGAGAGAGAGAGAGAGAGAGAGAGAGAGAGAGAGAGAGAGAGAGAGAGAGAGAGAACAAAAAAATACAACCAGCCTCATGGTTAAAGGCTGTTATAAAATGGAATTATATTGTTGAATGCATAGTGATTAACGTTGCCTGGAGGTGGAGTCTGTGTTTGTTTCTTCCTGACGGTTCATCGTTTCACATCTCCCTTTATTTCTTTTGGATTTTTCGATCAATCTAACCACCTAACGAAGAAAACAAACAAATTAGTAAATAAAGCTAACTAGCTGTGTGTGTGTGTGTGTGTGTGTGTGTGTGTGTGTGTGTGTGTGTGTGTGTGTGTGTGTGTGTGTGTATATATATATATATATATATATATATATATATATATATATATATATATATATATATATATATATATATATATATATATATATATATATATATATATATATATGCGTGGAGTTAATGTCACGAACACATTATTCATTATGAAGGTTGGAAATGGTGCAACGTGTGGGGAAAGTGAAGATTTTTGCCCGTTACTCACACCAGCACACTGGGACCTCCCATAAAATGCCCATAAGGGGTGAGTTAATGAAGACCATACTTAGCAGTGCGGACAAAGAGTGTCAGTGAAGAGATCCCAGCAGGTGTGCCAGAAAATATGTGTTTGACCTCATGAAGAAAAAGGCTAAGCCTTTTTGCAAAAAGAGAAATATGTTTAAATAATAATAATAATAACAATAATGATAAAGAACAACATTACAACAAACAACATCTTAAAAAAAACATCAAAAGAATCTTGTCGAGATCACAAAATAGTACAAGGACAAGCAAGGGGAAGCAATGGCACCACCCGGGCACCAACACCAGAACCATAAAGCTGAAGGACAGGCCAAATCCACCGATCGTGGGAGCCGAGGCGCCCCACCGTCGCCTCAACAAGACTATTGCTGCATCGAGGGTAAGGACGCGATACATCCCGTTGCATACATACATATTAATACAGGAACACCCATGAGTCACGTACAAAGCCTTGAAAAAAAATTATTTATTAATTAAGATGTTGATGCTCAGTATAACTATTGAAGATTTATCTCAAAGTATAGCATGCTGGAAACGCAAGGTGGCAAAGTGCACCACACACATTCCTGCCGACCCATAATATATATATATATATATATATATATATATATATATATATATATATATATATATATATATATATATATATATATATATATGGTACAGGAGAGAGAAGACCCACAAAAGGACGGTTATCTTCATTATATCCACTTCACAACGTTTCGGGAAAGTAGATATCCCATCTTCAGGTACAAAAAGGCACTGTAAAAACTTTTTTTTCAAGTCATATATATATATATATATATATATATATATATATATATATATATATATATATATATATATATATATATATATATATATATATATACACACACACACACACACACACACACACACACACACACACACACACACACACACACACACACACGACATACACATTTCCCATCAGCTTTAATATATCTGTTAACTAGTTTCTGCCTATAGCAATTCGACTACTCAGGTAGGGAAATGCTGACTGTTGATATACCTCTATGTTAAACCAAATTCTACCTCACGCTATTGTCAATATCACCGAAACAAAGAAATGAAAAAGAAAAAATAAACTATTCTTCGATTCAAAGGTTGTGAAATAAATGCAAAAATAAGAATAATGCAAAGAAAAATTTCAATTATGAGAACGACCAAAAATCAAGCTGTTAAAGAACAATACAGCTGCCGTGTCTAAAACTTAAACATCCATGAAAATAGACACAGGGCACACGCACAAAATATCTCGAATGAAAGCAACTGAGCCACTTTACGCTCCAATTATTTTGCCCGCCGCCCACTCGCTGGACTCCGCGCTTCCGGAAAGGAATCAAAATCAATAAACCTGTGTTGTGGCGGCAGGACAAAACCCGTGAGAGAAGCGGCAGGTTGATAGACTGACAGACGGGAGACGCACAGAGAGAAGAGTCAGAATCCACACACACCCCGCGGGACACACACACACACACACACACACACACAAACACCAACCAGGCACAGTGAAATCAGAACGTATGTACCATAAAGTAATAATGTTTCAATCCTGCTTGAGTTCCAATAGTTGATTTATGTTTCGTGTCTCTGTGTTCTCCTTATTAATTATGTATCCTGAAACCTTGTTGATGCTAAGGTCATTTTCGCGCTGCAATTTCTGTCTCTGATGTTAATGTAATGTAGTGTAAATATCAATGTGTGTGAGGATTTATTCTGAAAGAGAGAGAGAGAGAGAGAGAGAGAGAGAGAGAGAGAGAGAGAGAGAGAGAGAGAGAGAGAGAGAGAGAGAGAGAGAGAGAGAGAGAGAGAGAGAGAGAGAGAGAGAGAGAGAGAGAGAGAATGAGTGAGTGCATGTGTTTGTACTTCCGTGGGTGCGTGTGTGTGTTTGTGTGGCAGCTCTTCCCTTTTGCACCACATCAAAGTAGTAATTCATGGACGTTTGTTGTAAAGAAAACAAAAAAGAAATCACAAGCAAGAGAACCAGCCACCCACATTGTGCCGCGCTGGTGACACTGGACTGTAAAACAAAATTCCTTTTAGTTCAATACACTTCAGTTATTGGCACACGAAACATAGAGCTTCTTTTGCGCACACCTGCACACAACCCGCGATTCTGCCAATTGCTCCATACGGGCCTGAAATGGGAAAATTCTGGTCTCTACTTATTTACTTATTTATTCATTTATTGCGTGATTCTTTGGTTTCCTATTATTACAAATTGTCAGCATAATCACGCTCACTAATGTGCATTCGTTGATATGCTTTTGAAATATTAAAAGTAATTTTCTTCATAATTATACGTGCTTCATTAATTTTCAACAGTGGTATATTGTTCCTTATTCTCCTAATTAACAGCAAAGGAGGAAGTGTTACTAAATCATTTATAAAACATTTACGTTCACGGATATGTTGTTCTTTATGGACCTTTGATAAATAGTCACAACACAAACGTTTTCACCTCGCTCCACATGCCCTGACTCTACCTCTCCTTCATTCGTCCAGATCTCGGTGATGATTCCCGTTCTTTAAAGAAAGATTAGTTTATAATCCGTTAAATTATAGCCTATATCTTCACCAATATGTCAGAGTAACTCCTGAAGATTAATGGACTGGCGATCCTCCCGTGTATTGCCTGTAGGTTCCCCTTCCTCTCTTGACTGGACGGAGGGGCGGCCCGTGTCGAGGAAATATTGAACCAGCAGGGCTTGGAAGTTGGAAGGGTAGCCAGCCAAGATTAAACTTAATTGGTACAACTGACATTGAAATAAATCCACCACTCGAGCTGAGACCACGACTCTTGACGTTGTTCCATGTATAGCAAGTCACAAATAAAATAATTGAAATTTGCATTATAATTATTTTCTAGTTGAACTACTATAATAAACAACGTCGGCAGGAGATGCAATAGCCTTTGTTCGTGGCCGCAGAAACTCTCTATTACTTGGAAATATTAAACTAACACGTAAATTAATGGAAAAGGAGAGAGAGAGAGAGAGAGAGAGAGAGAGAGAGAGAGAGAGAGAGAGAGAGAGAGAGAGAGAGAGAGAGAGAGAGAGAAAGGGTTCACGGAAACAAACCACAACAGCAAGGCAATACAGAGAGTCGAGGGTTGAACACGTAGGAGAAAAGTTACTTGTGTCCACAGCCACGATCCGAGACCAACACAAAGGCTGCCAAAAACACACAAAAGGGTAATCACGCACTTCGACCATTCTCCAAAGCCATTCAAGCAAACCATACCTGTAGCCCTGGGTCGCTTCCTTCTCCAAGTAGATCTATAAGCAAGATATAAACAACTACATGGGTTTTAACCTTAACAAAAGGACAGACAGCTACGTGTACACAGGTGTATCTCGGAAATTTATAGGCAGTTCTTTTGTGTATCTATTTTTATCCTACTGTTGTATCAATCTTCCATCACTTTTTTTTATCCATGTTTCTTCCTTAATAAGTCCTGAAAGGGTTACTTATCGCAGAAAACGTACGAAAAGAGAGGATTCTTTACTGCCTTCTATAGATAAGACTGAAGTTAACATTGGATTTCCTATTGTTACTCTTTCAATCCTCTCGCGAAGACTTAAAGATTGGTATTCTTTTTTTTTCTTCTCCATTTATTTTTCTTCTCATTTTATCTTTTCTTTTTGCTTGTCCAGGGATGAGTAAAATGGCGATACTTACCCGAGGTTTAGTGACACTCGACGGGTATGTGAATGGTGTGTGCTTGTGTGGCGAATTTCCGTGGGCGTCCCCTTTTTCCCCTCTGACTAATGGCCTTCATTTGGCGAGGCAGCCCCTCCTCACCCACACGGCACCCCTCAGGGACCGCATCAGGCGTGTGTGTGCGTTGGTGGAGATCGCAGTTGTGGTAGAGGGCGCCATGGTAGTGGTGGTGGTGGCGGTGGTGGTGGTGACAATGATGGTAATGATGGTGGTGATGATAAAGATAAGAGTAATGGTAATGATGTTTCTCCACTAAAAGTAATTCCTCTTTCTAAAATGTTATCCTTTCTTTGATGCTTTATTTTCCAAACACAGCGCATTGCACAGCCAACAAAGAACACGCTAACGCTAATTCAGACAGCCGGACAAAAGACGTGTATGCGATTTAAATGAAAGACATCTCACGTTATAAACGCCAGAAAAGAAATAATTACAAAAAATTGTGTGGCCTGGTGGGTGGATGGATGTAGGATGTACAATGTAGGTGAATTTACGCTTACAGAGATGTGTGGTTGGATCTAAGACTGGCATTCACTTTAAAAATGTCATGCTCTTTTACTTGCTCGCAAAGTTCAGTTCATGCACAAAATATGTCAACACCTTTCTGGGCTGGCCAATACCGCACCGTTGGAAATAATATCAAGAAATTTAGAAGAGCTTACATTCTTTTCATACACCTACATGATGTAATTTCCACGCTTGAGGAAATCTCACTTCAATAATATCTTCAAAACAATATCGAAGATCTCAGGCTTAATATTCGCAAGTGAACGTCTCAACAACCATCCTATTCAGTGAAATCCTCATTGATGAAATGACTTCGGAAAGAAACAGATAAACCTTTCATTTGCTACATAATATTTTAGAATGCAAGAAATCATTTATGCTATACTACTATGAGTAACGCAATTTTAAACCCGACATATACACAAAAGGGAAAAATAAAAGAAAACATGTCAATTTGCATAGCAGAACAAGTGTTAACATTTCTAGAAATCACAGCCACTTCCTCCTTCCTATAACACTTAAAGGCTGTCACCCTCCCCTGACGCTGCAGAAGATATCGTTTGATGGCCGGCTGAGAGGTGTGCATGAAGGGGGGATTGATTAGCTCACCACTGGGATAGGTTAGGTCAGAATCCTCACCTTTGAAGTGAAACGTTCGACCGTAAACCACCTTCAATACATATCTAGAGCAATCCTTTGGGGAGTATATTCAAAAGTTATTGATAAATTCTATTGGTACCATCCCATTATTTGACAGTGCTAATTCGTAATAGGCCTAAGATATAGTTTTGGTGAAATATTGTTTCCGCACCAGTCATTTATTTAACTTAATTGAGATATTCTTTTTCTTTCCTCGGGTTTGGGTTTTCGCATAATATTCTTCCTTATCTCGTTCCATCCCTCCCTTTCTCTTCTTCCCTCCGCTCCCTCCGCCCTCGAGCCAAATCGTGCAGGATGTTTCTCATTTTTCTTTCCAGCACGGCGCGATGTGCGAGGGAGCAGATAGTGAAGAAAGAGTTGTGTTGCTGTCAATTTCTCTCTCTCTCTCTCTCTCTCTCTCTCTCTCTCTCTCTCTCTCTCTCTCTCTCTCACACACACACACACACACACACACACACACACACACACACACACACACACAGAGAGAGAGAGAGAGAGAGAGAGAGAGAGAGAGAGAGAGAGAGAGAGAGAGAGAGAGAGAGAGAGAGAGAGAGACACACGCACGCACAGTTTCGGCAGCTATCTGACGTTATTCACTGACAGCAAGACGGGTGGAATTCTCAAAGAGCACCTTGTCACAGCGTGATGAAAAGTTCCGCAAATCTGCAACATATATGCCATGAATGAAAGTGCCTTTAATAATTAGCGAACACAAAACAAAGCAATCTAAACCTCTTCTATTCTGTATTTCTTCTCTTCATCACCAGGCTGCGTCGCGACGTTCCATGTGTCACCACGATGATTACGGGAAGGAAACACAAAGATGACGCTGATGACGACGCCACAAGCCAATGACGGGAATCACAAATGACACAGACGAGGAAATTGATGTGATATGGCGCGTCTCTCTCTCTCTCTCTCTCTCTCTCTCTCTCTCTCTCTCTCTCTCTCTCTCTCTCTCTCTCTCTCTCTCTCTCTCCCTTTCCCTTCCCTTTCCTCCTTCCCCTTCCCATTTCTCTTTCTCTTCCCCTTCCCCTTGCCCTCACCCTCTCCCTCTCCCTCTCTCTCTCTCTCTCTCTCTCTCTCTCTCTCTCTCTCTCTCTCTCTCTCTCTCTCTCTCTCTCTCTCTCTCTCTCTCTGAATACTTGCACAATGAGAGCCCTGAATACATATTTCACAGCAAGAAATCACTTGGAAGAACCAGCTCGGTACACGGAAGCAACAGGAGAGTTTCATACAAGTGACTTACAGATGGACCGGTAAGTAAATTGGAGGTTAATGCCTTTCCTTTTAGTAATGTGCTTCTCAAAATTCAGCCTTTTCTTTTGTAAGGTGTAGCGTCCCTTCTCAAGTAATCCCCTTTTCATATGTTCCCCTCTGCTGATCCTCAACTAGCTTCACGCGCCAGTACCGGAGAGGAGGGAAGATGGGTTGAAAATGACAGTCCATGAAGGTGATTGAAAGCACTCCATCCGGCAAAGGTCAAAGTGGTATGAGGTTTCCCCTTTTTTGTCACCATTTGCACTTCGCGTAGAATTTTGTTTTATATCATCAGTATATTTCGCGGCTTTGTTTATTGCCTTTTACCATTAAATTTTCTGTTGCTTGCGGTGACAGGTTGTGTGTTGGTTAAAGGTCATGATACCGTACGATGGAGCCTCCGTCATCCCAATTTATTAGAATACACTACTGCAATATATTCAACTCCTGTTTATATGCATTTATTTTTACAACACGCACCCTTTCTCCCTTGAATGATAATACGGAATATGCTGACGGACGTCTCGCTGAACCTGACTTCGACTTCCGCATGCAGACAAACGTACAAAAAAACAATTCCTCTGAGGCAAGTTCTTTGATGCTCCCTATACAGCTTACAGGAGAGAGAGAGAGAGAGAGAGAGAGAGAGAGAGAGAGAGAGAGAGAGAGAGAGAGAGAGAGAGAGAGAGAGAGAGAGAGAGAGAGAGAGAGAGAGTGTGTGTGTGTGTGTGTGTGTGTGTGTGTGTGTGTGTGTGTGTGTGTGTGTGTGTGTGTGTGTGTGTGTGTGTGTGTGTGTGTGTGTGTGTGTGTGAGAGAGAGAGAGAGAGAGAGAGAGAGAGAGAGAGAGAGAGAGAGAGAGAGAGAGAGAGAGAGAGAGAGAGAGAGAGAGAGAGAGAGAGAGAGAGAGAGAGAGAGAGAGAGAGAGAGAGAGAGAGAGAGTCTTCCTTTCATTTCACTAATTTCACAAATAATGGGACTTAAGTCTGTGATTTTATTCTCTTAAAAAGACGAGAAACGTGCACACCATTTCTTGATAAAATCCATACAGCATCTAAGGCAGCAGGCAGGCGAGCTAGCCACCTGCAAGGACTAGCGATGAAAGGGCTCTGCAGGGGAAGGAGAGGAGCTCAAGTGGCACATCTCACTCTCTCTCTCTCGCCTCCGGCCTGAAGTTGAGGTGCAAATATTGGCATTGTTATTTTTATGTAACGCGTATTTGCCCGGTCCACACATCAATCATCCTTAGCCTTCATACCCTGCCTCCTCACTCCCTCTCTTACTTGACGAAAACTTGGAATGGGCGTCGAGGATCTTACCCCGTGTGGCCCAACAGCTGGAAATGGGAATAGAACTTTGAGAGATTGCTTTACTTACTCCAGAGAGAAGTCAAGAGCATATTCGTCCTGCAAACTTGTCTTTCTCGGGTAACAATGGAGCCTTCTTACATGTATGAATAAATTTGGTTTTACATTTATTTTTCATTCTTAATTTATTTTGCTGTGTGTATAATGCATCCGTTCGTCATCATACAAATATACAAAAGGACAATAAGAGTGTGCTCTGTCATATCATCTTTTTATACTCTTCGTGGTAAAATGTGTAAAAATGCATAGAAATCCTTTTTGCATAAAGAAAACACTCAGACCAAGACGATAAAACAAGGGTTCGTTTTCTATTCCAGTTGTGTAAAGGTGAACCTGGTGTATTGGGAGGGTCAAAACAAGAAAGCAATCACGTTCACCCTATCTTTAGCAATGAATGTGCCCTTTCTGACTTTCACGTGGTAAGTATTTTCAATAAAATGTGAGAGTTGACGGATCGAAGGGATGGTGCATGACGGTCACTTCTATGCTGGTTCTATTTGTGGCATTTTTCCCCAGATAATTGGAGACCTGAGGTAGTATTATTCAGACTACTTCGTAATGACCACTGCTCCTTTGCTATCGACTCATCTCTAACTGCTGCATCATTGCCCGAAACCTAAGATATGTCTGTATTTTATGAAGTGTAAACAGTTATCATAAAGAGAAGACTGACAACGTTATGAAACCAATTCCGTAAATATAGAAGAGAAAAATAACACTTCATATCAAGAGGCAACACTCCTAGCAGCGCCCACAGCTATCGATTTTTTTTTTCCATAAGAGAAAATCTCCCTTCTCGCTGGGTACGGTGGGCTTGACAGTGAGTGCGGGCGCCTTGTCTGGACTGTCTTTGCAACGCCTTGTTCCAGGGCGATATCGGATTGGTATAAAGACAGAGTGCTATATCACACTTTTCTCTTCCTCAGTGCTGCATTTTCCATTCACGTCGGACAAGATTTTTTTTTTCTTTCTGTGTGTGACGAAAGAGACGATCACTTTTGAAATTTGCTATATGATTTTTGAAAAAGCATTTATTCTCTACAATCAATATACATTCTACTAAAATCAGTAGAAACGTTCTAAGGTGAACAATATAAACATGTATTCCGGAGCATGAAAGTGCACAGGCCACATTAATGCTTCCCTAATGGTTCACTGATAAAAACATTCAGATCATTCAGAATGGAAAGCCATCTCTTGATTAATAAACTAATTGCTCAAACCATAATGCTTTTGACCATAAAGTAGTCTCAATTAAACCAGTTATGATTGTACAGCGTTTGGGCTCACGCTGAAGCAAGGCGAAAAAGCACCGTTTGGCGATCGCTCATAGTTATTTATTGACTATTATTACCAATACCGGTGATTTCTAAGGTTCCTTCGTACAGTTTCTACCCATTCCTCTTCATCGTAAGGTTTCTTTATGATTGCTTTATCGCTACAGTTGTATATGGTCACTATTCTTCTCCGAAACTAATACCACTGGCATCAGGCCTATGGATCATCAACCGTGTGGGTTCCAGTCCTGGCCATACTCCCAGATTAGGAAAGATATACAGGCGGGATGACGGTTCTCATACACTAAACGTTTCTGTTTCCCAAATGCCAGAGAGAGAGAGAGAGAGAGAGAGAGAGAGAGAGAGAGAGAGAGAGAGAGAGAGAGAGAGAGAGAGAGAGAGTCTTTATTGTAACACATGAAAAAAAAAAAAATGTACAGGCTAAGACGACATCCATTGCCAGATGTACCCTGCAACCCAGCTAAGTTTGTGTTCCCTGCTCATTTTGTTGGCTTTCATTATCCGGAGGTCTTGGGACGAGGGCTACTGTTCCCGACACCGCACGAACTGGCAAAGTGGCGCCAAGGCGAAGGCGCGATCCTGCCTTTGCAAGCATACTGGAAGAAATATATTTCCTTTTGAATGTTATTGCCGGAGAGAGAGAGAGAGAGAGAGAGAGAGAGAGAGAGAGAGAGAGAGAGAGAGAGAGAGAGAGAGAGAGAGAGAGAACTGGTTATGATATAAATTTAAATATTGAAGAGCTCGTACCATGAATAATACAATAAAAATAGTTTAATCCCCATTTGAAAGAAAAACGCAAACAGTTTGTTATACATAATAGAAACACATAAAGGAAATTATGAAAGACGAGACATGTGGCAAAAACAGAATACAACAACGGGAGGTACAGAGAAAACAGTGTGTGTTGCTTGCCCCAGTGGTCAAGCTGTTGGTCAATTTCCCGCAGTAAGGAAATACGAGTTTCCGCTTAGGGACGAGCAACAACTGCGCCTTTAACTCGGCCTTGAGTTCCCTTCGCTAGCCCCGCAGCCAGATTCCTTAAGAGTCTCCATCCTTCTTTCCACTTGGCAGTATCAGTTAAACTGTTTATTTCTTTTAATCTATCTATCTATCTATCTATCTATCTATCTATCTATCTGTCTATCTATCTACCTATCTATATCTATATTTATATCTATCTATCTATCTATCTATCTATCTATCTATCTATCTATCTATCTATCTATCTATATATATATATATATATATATATATATATATATATATATATATATATATATATATATATATATATATATATAGATAGATAGATAGATAGATAGATAGATAGATAGATAGATAGATAGATACATAGATATATAGATATAGATAGATAGATAGATAGATAGATAGATAGATAGATATAGACCATACAGAGTCCTAGTGCTAGTCATAACCATAGGACAAGGAGACAGATGATTAGCAACACAAAAAAAATATCCATCGCCATTACACAGATACAACAAGATATTTATATTACATACATGTATACAAACAGATGTAAAGGTATACGTTTGCTTGAATACGTAGTTGTACGTACGTGTATGTAGCAGTGTGAAAGTGTGGCTGTTTGTGCAGAAATTAAATGAAATGGCTGTAACTGGGCCAATTAGAAAAACATTTAATGAAACAATACTACTATACAAGTCATAATAAAGAATGTATTTAAGACATGCTCCCTATTTTCAGTCTCCTATCATAATGAGTCGTTGTGCACAATACTTTAATTTCTGAAACAGCAAATTCTCATGAATAAAACCTTCATCGTTCATCGTGCTCTCGTCATCCAATTCTATCTTTTGTGCATAAAATAAGTTCGTTTGTTTCAGTCTGTTTACTATTCCACAAAAAATTTTCACCACAATAATTTTCCAAAGAGTTTCCCTAAACTCATTTCCATCCTCCATGAATTTCAGTACGGTATTTCTGTTGCATTTCCTGGCAGGTGGACTGCCCGAAAATATTTCACTAGCTTAAAGATCAAATTCCTTCGGTGCAGAATACACATATTTCTGTCTACTGTGCGCTCTGTACTAAACATGAGTAAACTGGTTAGTAAGATTAAACTTTGTATGCTTAAAAGATCCAATTTCATAACAACATCCACTTTCTCTTTTTTTATGACAGCTTGCCACCTTGCAATTGAAAAAAAATCCTATATCAATTACTTCATTTTCTTATCAAGTCTACGAATGATCAACTAAGTCCTCATTGTTCTGATATAACACTTCGGAATATTATTTGTCTTGCATCAATCTCCCCTGACACGTACATTACATGTGTAACTTTAGTAATTACACAGACATTCATTCCCTGGAACTCAAAGCGCCCATAAAACAATGACAGTCTTTATTTATGCACATATGCGTGTAACATAATTTCATGTCACTTGTTATCTTTCAATCACTTCAGTGCTGTGTTGCAGATGGTAGAGAGACAAAAATTAGAAGGATAACGTTTCTTTCTACCTTTTGATTTTATATTAGCATGGATTAACCTCTCTCTCTCTCTCTCTCTCTCTCTCTCTCTCACTTTTTATTGCTTTCTGCCCCTAATAAATCCCTCATTCATACAACTTGATTGGAAGCAACATAGTGTTCAGTGTTCGCAATATTTGTTTTCATAATCCACCCCACAGTTGTTATTATGTGTGTGTGTGTGTGTGTGTGTTTATGTTATGTTATGGCCTATAGTGCCTGTAGGTCTACTTGAAGAGTATAGGCAGCGCTGTCCAGCTTCCACTCATCAGCGGGGCAGGGAATTTTATTTATAGTGGTAACCATATTAGTGTCCTTATCACCACCCAAGCGTATCTTTGATGTAAGGCAATTACACCTCAACCTGGAACCTGGGTATCATGGTGACATGTAGGTAACTTTAAACCACTCGACAAATTACATAGTTTCAAGGCGGCAAGTGGTGGGATTCGAACCTACGCATTGACGTCTGCCCGATCCCACGCTCACCACCTTATCCACTATGCCACCGCGTAGTGGATAAGGTGTGTGTGTGTGTGTGTGTGTGTGTGTGTGTGAAAAGAGAGAGAGAGAGAGAGAGAGAGAGAGAGAGAGAGAGAGAGAGAGAGAGAGAGAGAGAGAGAGAGAGAGAGAGAGAGAGAGAGAGAGAGAGAGAGAGAGAGAGAGAGAGAGAGAGAGAGAGAGAGAGAGAAGAGAAGAGAAGAGAAGAGAAGGAGAAGAGAAAAGAAGAGAAGAAAAGAGAAAATAACTACTGTACAAGTTCTAAAGTTCACTCCCACGTCTTTCCATTCCTCTGGTCCCCTCACCGTTCCTCTCCTCTCATCATCCCTCCATGTCTGCCTCAGGAAGGAGGGAGAGGAGGGAGGAAGAACCCTTAGCGAGGTCCTCCCCCAGCGTGGTGTAATTAACTGAGGCTAACGCTGGCCGTGACCTTCCATAATCTGAGGCCACAGTGGGTCGCTTTTCGCCCTCGCCCTCACCTCTTGCGTCATTTGCATTGATATGTTTTCCGCGCGTTAATATTAGAAAGTGTCACTCATTCCGCAGCCATTTGAATTCTTCATCCATACACTGATTGTGGCTCACGCTCCGTTGGTGTTATCTGTTTTTGTCAGGGTCTATGATAAAACACTGGCGCACAGTTAATATGTTCTGAATGAAATCCACTCGTCCGTGCTTCGCTATTACCTCTCTCTCTCTCTCTCTCTCTCTCTCTCTCTCTCTCTCTCTCTCTCTCTCTCTCTCTCTCTTGCGTTCCTATACCAGTATATCCCGCTCCCCTTATCTGGGCATTCTTATCCTCTATGGTCACACTCTAATTCATGCGGTCAAACGGTGTGCAGTTTTGGCTTCCTTAATAAGTTGATGAAGAATGAAAGGGGAGAGTGGTAAAAATTTGTCCGGAACGAAAGAATGGAAACGAGGGAATGAATGGAAGGAAGAAAGCCAGAGCGAAAGAAAGCAAGGGAGCGATGAACAGGAAGATAGGAAAACTCCACATATTTGAGAATAAAGTCCCTAATAACCATCAAGACATTGAGAATTAATTACGTAATGCGAACGAAAGTCAAGAGACAAATGACGACAAAGGAACCCACAGCAGCAGTGCATCAAGACGCCACCACCGCGACGACTCTTCCAACTGACATGTAATAAAAGATGAAACGAATGTGACGTCTTTCTTTATTCTACTTGTCTAGCGGCTTTGACGAGCGAGCACGAATTACCTTCATTATGTTTCCACACGTCTCTTCTTCCCTGAGCACACTAATGGGCTCAAATCCTCCCTTCATCAGCGAATACTCCCAGACCAGCGGAGTTAAGGTTGGTGGGAAGGAGTTTTGTTGCTGAGATGCCGCTATAGCTACTAGAATGTTGCTCCTCAGCGTGTAGGAAGGAGAGTACGGTAATGGCAGCAGCTAGACTCTCATTACGATGGTTTTCGGTGTTATCCGCACTTTGGTTTCTGTTTTTTGATCGGTTTATTGTTATTTCATTTCTATTATTATCTTTTATCTTTGTGGTGTATGTGTCTTAGTCCGTTCATGGTTTGAAATTGCTTTTTTTTTTTTCACTACACACGAACATCAGCAACATATTCAAGCTTTACTTCAGAATACATTAATATATATTCTTCTTGCATTGTCAGTGGGATGTCAACGTACAGATAAAAATGACGTGATTTTCTTACATTTTCAGAGTACGTCATAGGTATTCTTTAGTCTTGCATTCAGTCTTCAGTCTCATTCTTGTTTTTCCCCGAATTTCTTTTCTGCGAATATGAATGCACATAATTAAACTTTCCACGCTCGACTTCATCTCAAAAGTTTATGCATATCTTCTTAAAGTTCATTGCATTATTCTTGATTGTGTGAATATCCCAGGATTTCAAAACTTAGCAACCATATTCGAATGACTACGTAGCGTGTTTTCATTTAACTTATTCTATATTTAAAAACATCTGATACCAATATATTAATACCAATATACCAGACTCTTTGGAAATTCTATTAGTTATCCTTCTCAATCACAACGTATATTATTACTATTATTATTATTATTATTATTATTATTATTATTATTATTATTATTATTTTATTATTATTATTATTATTTCCCCTTCACTGATGCTAAAAAATTGTTTGAGGCTGTGTGTGTGTGTGTGTGTGTGTGTGTGTGTGTGTGTGTGTGTGTGTGTGTGTGTGTGTGTGTGTGTGTGTGTGTGTGTGTGTGCCAATACAAAATCGATATTTCGCATCATTCACAGCATTTGGCATAATGGTGTTTTGTCATGTTTGGTGCCACTTTATATACTCTTTCTCAGTTCTGATATTGTCTGCCTCCACATCTGTCTTCTCTCCACACGCCATATATCATCGCCTTTACTACCCAGACTTTATTGTGATTTACAAACACATACATCAAGTTAAAACATTCTTTATGATTTTGCGCCGTTATTTTTTCATAAACAGACAGACACACACATCTTTTATCCATGCACGCTGATCCAGCAAGGAGTGCGTACATTTTTCTTTTAACTATCCAACTATGATTCATGCCTCCAGCTTTTCTCTCCTTCCATAAAAACTCGTGAATAAACTCTCTCAAACACGATCTTAACTTCCATTACTGACATTACCATTCACATCAACATAAGTGAAGCTAGTGTAAAGCAAACCATGGTCTCCTATACATACTATGACCTTCAACTACATAAACAAAAATCAGAAAAGCGAGATTACCTATCTTAAGCTGCTTTAGTGCAATGAATCGTACGCAGGTTACAATAAAAGGATAAGGAATGACGGAATCTGCAACGCTTTGGTCAGTGTAAATTAATTGCGTTTGTAGGGGAGTTACTCGAGAAGGGGCTCTCTCTCTCTCTCTCTCTCTCTCTCTCTCTCTCTCTCTCTCTCTCTCTCTCTCTCTCTCTATCACGCGTGTGCACACTTCCAAATCACACCCAGACTAAATCCACACACCTACACCTACACACACACACACACACACACACACACACACACACACACACACACACACACACTTACTCACAGATGATAGCCTTAAACACCCTGACGAAGGCCTAGATGAGACAGTAACATATGAAATGGTTCTCGTTTAAGTCGTTTTTTCTTTTTCTTCTATTTTTCCTTATTTTTTTCTTGAGAATTGTTCCTTTTTTTTTTTTTAGTTGTAGAGGAGTGATTAACCTTTTCAGTAGATTCAGATCTGTTTTATTTTCATATGTTTTCTTTGAAAGTTGCCTAAAGTAGGAGGATAAGAAAATAAAGTTGCAATTTGACATGATATTCCACAGCCGCCATATTTTTAGATTAGAGAGTTAAAAATATCCGTGTGTTGATACGCATTAGCCGGGTACCACAGGCAAAACATGTTCTTTCGTCGATGTCTCTAAGAATAAGATGAGGGAAGACCTGGGGCGCGGAATAACGCACCTGGTGGCCAACTGAACCTCGTTCGGACGTCACTGCACCTAATATCCAGGGAGTGTGAACACCGATACTGGCCGTGACCCAGCCGACAGTGGCGGTTTTCTCCCTCACTCCAAATAAACAATTAGAGTAAGTTAGGAGTAATTTTCAGGGGCCTGGAAGGGAATGCCAATTTCTACTGTTGTTTGAGGACGGTGATCTGTTATTCATGGGCTGAGGGGAGGGTCTGCTCCTCTTGTTTGAACAGTCCGGGCCGCTACTGAGAGCTATTCTGAGTCAACATTAACTGTTAGAAAGATCTGTCGATATCACCTTCTAAGAGAAAAGAAATGAGCCACATGAAAATTTATCGTCCTTGAAATGCTGATACATAACCGTAAATCCATTCTCTCTCTTCATCCGTACAAACACCAATAATTAGATTATAAATCACTTGTAGGCGCAATTTACACGTATAGTCACTGAATGAACAGTGACATATGAGTAGGATCCTCAGTTACATGTTTAGTATCAACAACAAAGTACACAAAGTGTGAGAAGAAAACAAACACTGGTAAGACTCCTTATCTCATCACAGTCGTCATTCATCCTGAAGATTAACCAGAGAACCCCTTGAAACTGTGCTTAGAAAAGTAATTTCTTAATAATCAAAACCATCCCCAAGCACGTGAACAGCAGACACACACACACACACACACACACACACACACACACACACACACACACACACACACACACACACAGCTCGCTCCGTAATGGGGAAGACTGGTTGGATGACCAGCAGGCGACCGAGGAGGTGAATTACACACACACTTTTACTTCAGAAAATGATATCCATTCTTGCAGTATTTATAGAATTTAGCTACAAATGGTTACGTAAGAACAATTATCATAAACAATTTACTTAACTATTTCATAATTACACAGCAACTTTTGAATACATTCTAACGTGAGCAGGAAGCAAAGGTTAAGCAGTGATGTGCAATGATGTGCGCCATGTGCGTCCGCTGCGTATACAAGTGTTTGATGCTGTGGTGGCTTGTACTGTTATCATAAATATGCAAATACATGCAATGAAATATCTTGCCACCGGGAATACGGATTGCATTGCGTGATATATGGGCAAATAGACGAATGTTTATGACTCAAACTGATGATCAGTATTACAATTCCGCGGTTTGTGTGTGTGCAGGAACGGTAAAGTGAATCTGCTGCATATTCATTGACAATAAATAACTTTACTTAAGGTGTGGTTTGTGTCACACAGACTGTCAAATCTCTTTATGTTTAGTTAATACACCTAAAACCAAACCTCTAGAATAACAGGTTTTAGAAGCTGTAGAAAATCACCGAGAAATATCACAATTATACATTGAGGAGGCCCGTCGTTCCCACTAAAGCAGACGCTGAACTCGATGCATTTAAGCTCTCGCCACTAACCGAAAGCTTGTAGCCAAACAAAGTGTGTAAACGATCTCTGAGTGGCTAGTGTGATCTGCGACCCGCTTGCCACAAAAGAACATGAATCGAATAATGTCTTGTGACGGTGGCTGAAGGAGTAGGTGAAACAGTGAACAGAAACAAGTACCCTATGTGCTGCTAAGTTAAAATCTAGTAAACAACGCTGTAGTGCCATTTCCAATAACGAAAACAAGCAACATGAAATCAAAGTGTAAGAGAGTGAAGTGCGGTGCAGTGAACACAGACACGCGATTCCGTCTCCATTAGTGGTGGAAATTGAAACTCCTTTAACTCGATAAGATCCAAATATGTGGAAATTAAAGCCGCAGTCTCTCGTCTCCGGTGTTATCTGTATCAACATTTGGTTATTCTCGCAGACTTTGGTATACAAGATGATCCAACGTGCTGTTTCGTCCGCACACTCACTCTCTGTTCCAAAACTTCTCCGTCACTATTTTCCTCTTTTTGTGACAGCATTTCATTTCTCATATAGAACTGCAACTTAGAGAGAGAGAGAGAGAGAGAGAGAGAGAGAGAGAGAGAGAGAGAGAGAGAGAGAGAGAGAGAGAGAGAGAGAGAGAGAGAGAGAGAGAGAGAGAGAGAGAGAGAGAGAGAGAGAGAGAGAGGTTAGAGCTGAAGTCCTTTTTAACTTTCTCAACTTAGAGGGAGAATAACAAAGTTGAACGTAGAGGCGAGAATCAGTTAAAACTAAACGCATGAAGTGAAACAAAGAGAAGGTGAATGTATCAAGTAAAATCAACGAAATCAAATTAAGGCAGGAAGGAAACCAGGGAACACCGTGAAATCTAAGGAACCCGAGGAACACAGGGAACGGAAACGGGAGTCCTTGTATAAGCCTAACGTGTTCCATCTCACGACACGACACACGCGTCCTTTTCAACATTACCGCTTCCCTTTAGTATAATTATAACCGTGTACTGCTGTTGCTCTTCACTTGCTTTTTCATGTCAAGCTGGTTACAATTTACTATAATGAATACTTTACTCTGTTTTAAAAGAGAATTCATATTTCTTATGTTCAAAATTGAAAGGAATATGTTCAAGTAGCGAGGAAAGATAGATAGGAAAAATAAACACAGAGATGAAATGTCACCCTTTTAGTATTAAAGTGAGAGAGAGAGAGAGAGAGAGAGAGAGAGAGAGAGAGAGAGAGAGAGAGAGAGAGAGAGAGAGAGAGAGAGAGAGAGAGAGTGAGTGTGTGTGTGTGTGTGTGTGTGTGTGTGTGTGTGTGTGTGTGTGTGTGTGTGTGTGTGTGTGTGTGTGTGTGTGTGTGTGTGTGTGTGTGTGTGTGTGTGTGTGTGTGTGTGTGTGTGTGTGTGTGTGTGTGTGTGTGTGTGTCCTTTATCCTTCAGTGTCACTCCTGTATAATGAAGCAACTCACTCCACACACAAATATAATTAACAAATGTACTGAATGTTGGTTAGAATTAATGCTGATATACGTAAAGAAAATAACGAAATAGACAGGTAAAGAAATAACAATGCTCGAATCGCTCCCTTAAGAAATATAAGTGATTTAGTTACCAATGGTATAATAAACATAAAAAATCATTCTACTGTGTCATTGCGAATCAAATTGTAACAGGAAGAAAAAGTAGATAAAGAGCTAAGATAATTAAGACTATTTATTTTAATCGATTAATTCACCATTTAAGATAATTGTGATGAAAAGATATGCATAATCAAAGAGAAGGAACAAACAATAATTTTCAACAGGAGGAGAAAAGGAAAGGTGAAAGGTGTAAGACTGCATCAGGCCGGAAGACAAAATGGACGGCTATCATCTCCTGCAGAGTTTAATAAATCTTTCCACACTCACACGAACAACACAACGACCGTGATTTCCCTGATGGCGGGTGAATTTCCTCTTACTTGTTGACAAGCCAAGAGAGCCACAAAATTACAAACAATTTCTATATATCTGCCAAGTGAACCCGCGTGAAATGTGCCGAGAAATTTTCACCAGCATGCTTTTCCTGATCCTGTGTCTCTAGTATACTCGAGAGGGGGTCAAGAGTCGGTTAACAAATGGGAGAAAAAAGGTCCCCCGAAGGTCTCCTGCGGCAAAGGGATAGTACGAGCGTTCCAGAAACCAAGAGCCAATTTAGTTCCCAAGCCGACGTGATACACTTCTCGTGAAATGTTCTAAAACAGGATGGGAAAAAAAGACCGGAAAAAAAGGATATGGTGTACAATTTAGAGTCTAGAAATGGAGAGGACAGTGGAGAAAGACATTAATGTTGGAAAAAAGGGAATGGAGAGCATTGAATACAGCTGCACTTGTACAGATTGTATTGAATCTTGTTTTCCATTCCCTCAAGACTGTCAGGATGAACAACTGTCGCAATCCACTAAGAACTGGATCAATTAGAGAATCTCTCTCTCTCTCTCTCTCTCTCTCTCTCTCTCTCTCTCTCTCTCTCTCTCTCTCTCTCTCTCTCTTGGGAATGGGAGTTTCTGGTACACACCATTGTATTCATGTATTGGTTTATCCTCCTGACAAACAACTTCCACAGGCTATTTTAAGCATGTCTTTTTTTTTTTTTATTTGAAAGGAAACTGATACAGAAATCATATGAACCGACAAACTCATCATAAACATAACCCTAAATAAAACATAAGGAGTTGTAGAAATTGTTTTGTCAGTAACGTTACTTATTAAAAGGGCGTTAAGGCAAACTCGGAATAAAAAATATACCTTAAGACAATGATCGTGATGGCAATTACATTCATGGAGCACATAATTATGCACAACGACTAGGCCTGGCAATAAAATTAACATACGTAGGAGAAATCAGAATGACCCCAGTCTCAGGGGAGGAGAGGGGACGCTTGTAGCAAAGACCAGGGGCTGGAGCTATTTTGAGGAGGAATTAAAGGTGCCCATGTAAGTGTTCAGCCAATGCACCGGAGACATCTACTGATACTAAACAGCCACTCACAATAGAGAGAGAGAGAGAGAGAGAGAGAGAGAGAGAGAGAGAGAGAGAGAGAGAGAGAGAGAGAGAGAGAGAGAGAGAGAGAGAGAGAGAGAGAGAGAGAGAGAGAGAGAGAGAGAGAATATCTACCTGCTCTCACAACTAAGTGAGGTTTATGACTTGATATATAGAGTGACTTATAGAAATGCTTTACGTAGCAGCCGCAGCTCTGGCTCAGTGAGTCGTGGCCTGGCAGGGAGCTGGGCGCCGGCCTTCCGAGGACGTACTAATATTAGCTCCACAGTTACATATTCGTAATTCAACAAATAACGATGGATGAAGGCAATAATTTCTTAAAGAAAACATGAATTCCTAAACACACGTTAGATATATGGAGGGGCATATGTAACGTTCCCAGACAAGGCGGACCCAATCTTCGCTTACACACCAAAGTGATGGCAAACACACGCCTCTCACTCCTCAACTGCCTCTTCCATAAGGAGCATAAAAGTATTTTTACTGCTTTATTGGAGAAAACGTCTCAAGACAAGAGCTAAATTTTATTGCAGTAAACAAAGTTATGAATGGCAGCTTTAGTCATGGAAGTCCAATGCGCATATTCAATAATGTGCAATGAAATGAGCTGTGCTGTTACGCCACGTTACAACCACACCCACACACGCACACACATTATATTCAATGCCTTATATATTTGTAATTAAAAAGAAAACAATGGACAGACAAAAATAGAGGTAGTGAGGTAAGATTGACCTACTGGGAAGACATTCAGGTGTCCAGAACCAAGATCCCATTGCCTACGTGACCTGAAAGAACCCACACTCCCTCCACCTCTTGTACTTCCAACTCACCCATACCACACCTCCCTCCATTCTCTCTCCTCTCACCATCCCACCTTTCCTTCCACATTCACCATCCCTTCAGTCTCTCTACTCTTAATCTATCCACACTCATTCCAAGTCTTGTACCTCCCACTCACCTATTCTGCATCTCCTTCCATTCTCTCCATCCTCATCATCCCAACCCTCCTTCCATCTTCACCATCCCTTCAGTCTCTCTACTCTTACTCTATCCTTCCAATTTTTGTATCTTCAACTCACCTATCCCATATCTCCTTCCATTATCTCAATTTTCATCATCTCAACCCTCCCTCCGTCTTCACCATCCCATCACTTCCTCCTCTCGTACCCCCGGCAGCCCTTCACTATTAATCTTGCTGTTCCCTTCATCCTTACGCATCCCAAATCTCCAACTACAATAATTCATTCCCATCACTTACTTCCTCCACCTTCACTTATCCCGCTGTTCCTCAAACCTCGCCTGCCACACTAACCTCTTCACTCTTATTCACTTACACTCTTACAGTCTTTCCTTCTTCCCTCGCCTTTCTGATTCCTCTTCTAATTCTTCAACAGGGAGTTTTGACTTGCATATTGTTTTTTTTTTTGTTTTTTGGGGGGTTACACTACAATATATACACACATACCCTCATTCCTGTCCGCTCCCACTATCAATCTCCTCTCCCCACCCATACCTCAAATTCCAGCTTTTTTATTTTCCTCTTTTCACGTTTTTTTCACTTGTACTAACACCCATTTTTCCCTCCCATCATTCACCGTTTTCTTTTTTTCACAGTTTTTGGCACACATTCCGTCCTCACCTGTTATTTTCCTACCCACTTCACATTCAACAAATTCTACTTCTACCGGGACTACTGTCATTTTGCATGTGTGTGTGTGTGCGTGTGCGTGTGAATGTGCGTGTGCGTGTGCGTGTGTTTTAATATCTGTGGCTTCGTGCTGCCTTCCTAAATGACCATATCCAGCTATATCGGGCCATACATTTATTACTATTTGCCATGCAGCAGCCAAAGAGTTATTGTGGATGGTGCAGGCAAGTCTGTTTTACGACCTGCAGTTCGGCAACCCTGCAGTCTTTTTTCACAGATATATATATCCGCTGTAGGGAAAAATCAATAGTCATACACTGAGATTAAATGTGAATCTTTGAGGATCTAACCCACTCACTCCCGCTGCAACTTTTTTTTGTGTTGGCAGGCAAATTGATCTCGTTTTTTACTTTAATGTTTAAATTCCTGTTCAGGGTTTGTCATTTACGCAACTATATTGTCTCTGGGACTAGATGAATCTCTCTCTCTCTCTCTCTCTCTCTCTCTCTCTCTCTCTCTCTCTCTCTCTCTCTCTCTCTCTTCAATATACTAATAAAAATGTTTGTGTATTGAAAATTTGAATAAAACAATTGTTAACGACAACATAAAAGATATCGTTCATAAAGGGAGGTGAATACCATGCAGCTAATGATGATAACAAAGGAATCAGAGATCAAAGTTGTTCATCATTAGATCTGTCCTTGATTTGTTACCGTTTATAGATTAATCGTATCGCTCATAACGTTCTTACATTTGATTCTTTCCGCTCTTACATTTTCCAGGGACAAAAATTAGAAATTCACACATGCCAGTCTGAAATCTGATAAAAGAGGAATATTGGAAGCTACGTTTAATATGGAAAGCGCCGATATGTTTCAGAAGTATGTAAGAGTGGAATTTAAAGATTAAATGTCCGGAAAGAGAAATAAAAACAGATCATTGATAAAAAAAAAATTATTTGCATATATAAAAAAAAAAAAACGTTTCAAACAGCGAGCGCAGTAACGTATTCCAGACAATCCATCGAAGGGGGCGGGAAAGGTATTGCGATGTTGGTCTTCCCTGACAAAATTGTGTTCTCCATGCATATAAACTTAAAGCTAGTAGAGTTTTGTACAACTTTTTATTAAACCACACCAGGCTCTGCGGGCGCAATTTTCGTTTCATGACCTCAATAAAAATAGAATAAAATCTGATTACATGCCTTGCTTTACGACAGAGTTTATTTCGTCCTTGTAAAATGCACCTTACGAAAACACACAAGCAAAATTCAGATTTTTCCCCCTTTATCAAAAATATAAGAAATAGGACAAAGAAGAAAAGTAAGTGTGAAACTAAATTATTTTCCGTTTACGAGCTAGTCTGATGGGTTCCTGACACAAATGAGATTCGAACACTCACACTAAACGATCCACATTATAATAAGAACCAATTTATCCAACCTGTGCATCTAACAAAACAAGCATTCAAATATTCTACCCGTGAATAAGAAAAGTGGCAGTACATTACATGAACACACACACAAAACAATCCACATCACAATAAGAAACAACTGATCTAACCTTTGCATCTAACAAAATGAACATCAAGTACCAGTGAGTGAGAAAAGTGAAAGGGAGACTGAGGCTGAAGCAGGAGTGTTACATTATTCTTTACATTCTGACGTGAGACCTGCAGTGATCTCCTTCCATTCTGTTCGAAATTCTGGAAGACCATCACGCCAAAGCTACACACACTTTTACGCAAAACGACGCAAAGGAAAACTTGACCAAACGTTGTCCTATCCGATATTTAGTCCCTTGAAGTGCAGGTTACAAAATGCAGGGCTTCACCTTAACTTTCCCCTCCTGTGACTCTCTACTCTCAATTAAAATTCTAATGGTTACATAAATAACCTAAGACACCCTCCAAGTTCATAATGGCTTAGGTGGAGGCAGGGAGCGTATGCGGCAGAGATCCCCAAACTCTGCTCTTCCACCGGCCTTCATTCATCGTTAGTCCTTTCATTAGCTGATTACGACCCTGGTGTCCATATACTAACAGGAATTTATGACTTACTATGTCCCTAGAGAGTAATATACAACAAGGAAGACTAAGAGGATGGAAAGGAAGAAGAGGAGAAGAATGAAAAAGAATGAAGAAGAAAAGAAGAGGAGGAAGTGAAGGAGGAGAGGGAATGAGATAGAGTGTTGAAATTTTCTCTTGTGTTTACTCAGTGAGAGCGATCACAGAAGAGAATGAAGAGGAAAATAACACTAGAATAAAAAATGCAAGTTACGGATTATGGAAAATCATTACGGAGAGAGAGAGAGAGAGAGAGAGAGAGAGAGAGAGAGAGAGAGAGAGAAAATGAAAAAATCAAGTCTTGTCGTGCATTGTTATTACTATTGGTATTCGTTTCTAGTGCTATAATAACGAAGTCACGCAGCCATTGCACAACACTGAAGATGTGCAATCTTTCTTAACATAAAATACATATAATTGCAGATAGCACACACTGCAGCTCAAGTCGTGTGCACAGTGACCAACAGGCTTCATTTCCTCTCCGTAATTTCAGAATCATCATAACGTGACTCCAGATCGTTAAGATAAAACTGCACACGACTACAGAGTTTCCTCACAAAACAGAGAGGGTGTGAGACCAGCACCTGGCGTGTGGACACATAAATGAAACGATTTTTTTTCCTTCTTTTTTTTTTCTGTCTTCAACTCGTGCATCAAAGTTTCGGTCTCCCATTGAGCCGCTGAGGACGAGTCTGTAGTCTAGTTGAGAGAAGGAATCTTTTTATAGCGGCAATTTTTTTCTCCGGTGTGGATGGAATGGTGGCGGTGCATCGGAGGAGAATGGCATCACCATAACAGCGGCTCGCCAGTGCGGGTGTGCATTGCGCCTATCCCTACGGTTATACTTTGTTTAAACAGCATTATAAGCATCTACAAAAAAGAATTGCACTAATACTGTTGTTCCGCGGTAGGAAAGACTTGGAGTATAGATGTATACTGTTCACTAAATAACACCTACCACCTGGAGCTATTAATGCAGAAAATAGTATGTTAAATGCAATAGATTCTACAATCTCACAAATTTTCAACACATTAGACAAAGTTATCTTTTTATTTCAAGAGTGACAAAGTGATATCCAAACATTGTCTTTCAGGAGTAAGATATCTAAGGCTTCCTGGCCACGGTATTCTAGCACAGATCTCTCTTGTCATCTCTGTATAACTAATACATTAAGAGGGTCTGTCATCTCTTAACCTTAATGAAAACCATCTCATTACGACGTTATCTAAGTTAATTTTCTGTCGGATAAGTAATTTCATCACTCTTTATGCTACTAAGCCTCTGTGTACTCGTAAACCTTTAGATGTGTCGCTATGAGACATACACAAAGACGGACAGGCAGACAGACGACAGTCAAAGAAACTTACAACCTTACTCAGACACACTGATAGATAGGCAGACAGAGCTCACAGGTATTGAAAAAAAGTATGTCGTGTGTAGTCTCCGGTTCTCTAAATGATGCATATCACTGTATGATTTATATTGCGTCAAGGTTTTCCTCGAAATGAACGTGGCACTTAATGTTACGTGAAATACTGGCTGCTGCACTCACATTAGCAACTAGCTGAAGTATAATAAACAAACACAATTTCATCCTTAACTCACTTACGCGCGGTAAAATGAGTAGATAATGACATAAAAATACAAGAAATACATAAACAAGCTATGAAGAAATACACTTAAAAATAACGGAGTCTATGGCAACGAATCCTTCCTCTCTCTCTCTCTCTCTCTCTCTCTCTCTCTCTCTCTCTCTCTCTCTCTCTCTGTCATTGATTTTCTCCTGATTTATGGCCACAGATGTAATTGACGTGATGGAAAGAAACGCGTTATTCATAGTTAACATAAAGAAGAACCTATATTAGAATATTTACATTCCCCATTCGACTTTGTGGCAGAGGGAGGCCATTTTGTATTCATTGTCTTATAACGGTAGCTTTTACTTCTCAAATCATGCTGCTTTCTAAAGCAAAGTAATATTTAAGAGACACTGTTATATTCTTTGGGTACTATTGTGTGTGTGTGTGTGTGTGTGTGTGTGTGTGTGTGTGTGTGTGTGTGTGTGTGTGTGTGTGTGTGTGTGTGTGTGTGTGTGTGTGTGTGTGTGTGTGTGTGTGTGTGTGAGTGCTTTTTTTCATGTAGGAGGGAAAACTGCTACGGGCAAAAAGAAAAAGAAATAGAAAAAGTCCCACTTGAATTGCAGTCTCCAAAAAAGATCGAAAGAATGAGTCAAAAGGCCGGGACAAATGTCTTGACACCTCTCTCTTAAAAGAAGTTAAGTCGTAAGAAGATGGAAATACAAACGCAGGTAGGGAGTTCTAGAGTTTACCAGTGAAAGGTATAAATGATTGAGAATACTGGTTGCTTGTATTAGAGGGTTGGACAGAATAGGATGAGAGGAAGAAGAAAGCCAAGGGCAGCGGGATCGTAGGAAGAGGGAAAGCATGCAGTTAGCAAGATCAGTAGCACAGTTAGCATGAAAATAGCGTTAAAAGATAGCGAGAGATGCAACATTTCGGCGGTGAGAAAGAGGCTGAAGACAGTCAGTCAGAGGAGGGGAGTTGATGAGACGAAAACCTCTTGATTCCACCATATCTAATAAAGCTGTATGAGTGGAACCCTGCTAAACATGCGAAGGGTACTTCTTACAAGGACGGATAAGGTCCTTGTACAGAGTTAGCAGTTGGAGGGGCGAGAAAAACTGGCGGAGCGCTAGCATGGTACAACATCGTATATCACGCTTCTGATTACCTACTACTGTTGCACATGGCGGAAATCATATTCATGACGGAATGAAGGTATTCTGATGATTTCATTTCATAGGAACAAAACACAAAACAGAGTATCAGATTCTCTCCTTTCGCCTGGTAATGGATGGAGGACTCATGAATGGTGTCCGTGAATAAGTACGTATGTATGTGCTTTGGAAGACTCGTTGGACGTATTGACAGGCGTCCTTCAATTTATATTACGTGAAACGACTTATCGAGAACGTATCCAATCTCCTCGCTCCATTATTAAGTAAGAAACATGAAACAATGACTCTATAACTAAGCCCATCAGTCTACCATTACTGAGATCACGCCTGACAGCCACGCCTGTAAATATTTACGGAACGGGAAGACTGGGATCTTATTTTCGCGGTTGTACAGAACAAATCTCATGCCAACACTGAACAGGAGTGAGTGGACGAAAAATAACAGTTAACAATGCCTACAAGTCCAATTACATCCCATGTTCGTGACAGTGACAGAGACTGGCAGAGTTACCGTAAAATTAATCTATTTCATCCAAATTTCCTGTTTTGGAAGATTATTTGTTAGAGACAAGAGGATACACGTCCGGAGTGGTTGGCTGGTTGGTGTGCCTGAGTGCAGAATGTTCAGAACAATAAAGGGCGTTCCTCTGTACCCTGCCTTGCAGTATAATTATAATTTGTGGGTAGAGAGGAAGCACAACATGAAATTTACTACTAATGTGGAGTGGGTTAAATGAAGCTGCTGGCAATGCCAAATGACAAATAGTTTCAAGCTCGCACCACCACCATCCGCTACTCTTCTCCTCACGCTTCAGAAGAATATATCCTTAGTTAAAATATATGGATGAAGCAACAATAGTTTCATTAATCCACAGGAATGCAACGTCTAACACATCGTGCAATAAATATACAAATTGTCATGAATCACATCGGGTGAAATTTTCCAGATACTTCTACGTGAAAATAAAGAAAAATCCATTTTCATAGTTTTTATCCACTGCTGTGGTGCAATGTTTACACTAGTACAGGAGGTTTCTTCCTATCACAAGACGCATTAATCTTTATTTTCCTGCAGCAGTCGTAATAATTCAGCAGATTCTTTTTGTCGAAGTTATACGAAAAAGCACGCAGACCTCGAGGCAGGTAAACTTTTAGTGTAGCAACGAATTTCAACACCTCGTTTTATCACACTTTATCGACATGTTCTATTAACAAAATATAAAACGGGAAGCATTCATATAAGACAAAATACAGTGTACACATTTTCCCTGGTGAAGCGTAAGAGATATTTCAGCAAATTCTGTGTATGTCCCTTGCAATTAATAATACTTATAAAACTTGTAATCCTCATCATTTTCACTCCAAAGTTCTGGTTAATTACCTGAGTCGCCTTTCATTAATCTAAACTCTTTTAGTATAAGCCTGAGTCATTTATCTTGAGAATGGCTTTTTTTGCACCTCACTCGTTCACTCCCAAACATTCATCTTTATCATCCAAACAAAACTTTTCCTCAGCATGCAAACCCTGCGCACTATCTTTTTTCTCCTTTTTTCTCCTAACCTACATTTTCACATAATTCCCTTTTACGTTGAATTCTCTAATACTAAAAATCTCATACATATAATACGAATCCTCTTACAATAGTGATAACAGAAGGAAATAAAAAAATTCACCGGACTGTCTTCAAAGATACATCATTCCCTTTCTGTACTAACTATGCATGTGCAGGAATCAAATACATTTCATTGGTTCTCTGTCACTGATTACTTCCCAGTGTCTCATCCATTCCACTGAGATCACACAACAAGTTCAAACAATACTTCCTCATTGGTCCGAGAATCAACAATGTGTGACCCCCAGAAAACTTTAAAGGTATACTTCCCTTCGCCTCTGCTCATCCAATTCTTCGCAGTTGTTATTTAAGAAAGAAAACCCAAAAACGAAGTGATGATTCAAACGCTTCCATTAATCATCACATTAAAAAAACCTGTCTATTTAATGCAAAACTTTACTATTATAATACAGAAGCGTCGCACCACTCCCATCCCTATCCTATAAAGCGGAGGGTAGGAGAGCAGTAGTATAAAGCAGCCAATTACCAGGAGGAAGAGTATTGACCGTCGTACAGGCATCTAACACCTGGCCACTGCGAGTACGATAATGTTTTTCCTTCCCTTGGCCGAATTCGTGAGGCGGCCACAGTGAGGATACACACGCGGCGAGATCGATGGAAATGAGAGAGAGAGAGAGAGAGAGAGAGAGAGAGAGAGAGAGAGAGAGAAAGAGAGAGAGCTATCACCCACTCCACACACACACACAGACAAGAGAGAGAAACTAAAGAGAAAGTATTGCGGAATGAGATGAAGCTAACAAACAGAAGACAGAAAGAAAACACGAAAACCAAGTTGGAATAAGAAGGAAAACAGAAATAAAGGAAATAAAATTCTTAGCTGATGAATAAGAAAATGTGAGATGAGGGAAGAGAAAAGGAATGAAATAATTGTTGAGAGGAAAAACTATGCTGGAGGAAGAGAAGGAGCAAAAATAAAAAGTGAAGAACAAATATAAAGAGCGAAAAAGAAAGGAACTAAACGAGAAGAATAAAAAAAAACGAGTGGGGAATAAAAGAAATAGTGAACAAAAAATACACATACGGAAATAGGAAAGCCAGATGCGGAAAACCGGAGTGAAAGGAAAAGCGATAACGCGGAGGAAGAGGAACAGGGGAGAAGAAGCTAGTCAAACAGAGTGAGGGAGGAGGGAGAGGGAAAGATGAGGACAAGACGAGCAGGGGATAGAGGGTGAACACGATGAAGGGAACAAGATAAGGTGAGGGTCAATAGAAGATAAGAGGCGAAAGAGCAGAGGGAGGAGGAGGAGGAGGAGGAGGAGGAGGAGGAGGAGGAGGAGGAGAACGACGACGACGACACAAATGAAACAGAAAAAAAAAGTTGTAGAAAAGAAATCTAAAAGGTTGTGGTGGTGGTGCTGGTAGCCTAAAGAAAGAACAGGAGGAGCAGAAGAAGATCGAGAAAAAGGCCTAATAATTAAAAGAATATGAGGGAGATAAGGGAGACGTGTCAGGAATTAAGAAAACAAGGGAAAGCAGAGAGAGAGAGAGAGAGAGACTGAAAGAGGCGCACATTCTCGCTGTCTCTACTTTTATTTTTTGTCTCACTTTTGAATTTTAGTTCCTCGCTGCTGTTCTTGTTTCTTTTGTCGGATAACATAACTTCATCGATCCAAGATGTAGTGGATCAGCAGTTACTTCATATGACACTATTAATTATCAGACATTTTCTCGACTTATATTGTAGATTGTGAGCATGGGTATGTGGGAAAGTGTGTGTATTTCTTTCAAACACCAAATAAGACTACAGACTTTGGCACACACACACACACGCACACACACACACACACACATTTTCGTAACATAAATCTACACGAGAAAATGACTGCCAGCCCATCCCTCCATCGCCCACCCATGTCAAACTCCTCGGCTTAAATCGGGTACCTGTCCTCTGCCCAGTGAACAGCGAAGACAAACCCCACAATTTGTCCTCTCTCGCACTGGGATCCACATTTTCGACCTGTCCAGTACAAACACACACACACACACACACACACAGAGAGAGCGAGAGAGAGAGAGAGAGAGAGAGAGAGAGAGAGAGAGAGAGAGAGAGAGAGAGAGAGAGAGAGAGAGAGAGAGAGAGAGAGAGAGAGAGAGAGAGAGAGAATTTCAGACAGCTCCGGAACTTTCCAGGCAAAGATGAAACATTTGTTCAACTTTCACGAAGAACAACAAAACAAAAACAAAAACAAAACAACAAAAACAACAACAACAACAACAACAACAACAACAACAACAAAATGCGTTCAGTCTATAAAAACCGTCGTAAAAAAAATAATGGAAATAGAAAACCTATAATCCTGACGAACGTTCTTTTTATCTACACACGATAAAAAAAAAAAAAAAGTAAATGGAGGGGAAAAAATACAAGGTTGATTTGTTACGGTTTAAGTCGACAATGCCTGTAACATCTGTGACTACGAAAACTGCAGCTGCGATACGGTTATAAAGGAGCAAAGAGTCATTTTTACCATGATTTTTAGGTAAGATTAGACGGTTTTATTTGCATTAGGAAGGGTATAAGGAAGTCAAAAGATTAATGGCCAGAGTCTTTACTATTTCAATCCCCACATAGGTTTATGAAGCTGTATGAAATCACCAAATAGTATCCGGAATCAATATGAAAACACGGCACGGTACTGAAGAGGTTAAGATCATAAAGGCATTCTAAAAGATCATTATAGCTGAACGTAGCACTATGGACTCTGAAGCATTTTAATGAATACATAATGGGATTCCCTTTCTCAACGACCTACATTCACCCATTTTACTTCAGCCTAATTCAAAGCCAAACCAGATCCTTGCACACAGGAAAATTCACCCAAGAATAATCCTAACTCATCACTTTGCTTCTCTAACTCTCCACCAGCACACCAGTCCATCAGTTCCCACTTGCAACCCAATCTCGGCCACTGATTGCTTCAACTCTCAACCATCCACCGCCACCACTTCGGTAAAGGCTCACTGACTTTCTCTTTGGCGTTCAGCATCTTTCTCTCCACTATTCTTCCTCTTCTCATTTTTACCTCCATACCATTTCTCGTTCTATATCCAATTTCCGTTGTTTCACATCACAGCCTCACTTCAGAGACGACTGATATCTGAGGCTACCAAGATTGTTCCGTCCCCATCAGTGTGCCACCTAAAAATGGCAGTACCAGAGCATGTAGGACACCCAGCAATCAAACAGCCAGGCCCTATGTAAGCCATTCACTTACATCTGTACCACTGACAGCCCGAATTCTGTGTGGCAGGAGTGCTGACAGGAAGCAGAATCTTCATGCGTGAACTGAGGTGTTCTCGAGAGTCCTTTCAAAATTCACCGCCCCCTAACGCACGATACGGACCAAGTTGTACTGTACCTGAGGATCGCTAAGCCGCTGATATTTCTGTTTCTCTTTTTCCGGAATGCAAAAGGTAATACCAACACTTAATGAAAAATTCTTTGCAGCTGAGAATGCAACTCTGGCAGTCACCTATATTTTTTTGTTTTGTTTGTGTAATAAGTATATTTCCTGTTTTACAAACACACACACACACACACACACACACACACACACACACACACACACACACACACACACACACACATACTATTGAGGTCTGAAACAAGATTGGTGGTATTCTGGAAATACGTCGCGCACCAGATAAGGTAATCCTCGACGCTACAAACCAGACGTTGTACATTCCTCCCCTTCAGTAACCAGCAGGTGAAGCAGAGAAAGCACCGATAGCAGGAGCATAAAAGAGGCGACAGCACCTACAGCAACAATAGTGACAACAGTGGCTGCAGCACCCTTATCACCAAAACCAGCCATAGCAGAGACTGAAAGGACCCACAGGAAAACTCATGACACTATTGAGCGGTGTGAATAAAAACAATAAAAATAAATAATAATAGTGATGATAATAATAAGAATACACCAACGACTAAACCAACAAGAAAAAATAATGGGAAGACAAGCTGAGGAGACGAAAGCGGGAGGGACACATGAAACAACTCCTCATCCCGTTCAAGAAATTACCCGTCATGCAATCTTCTATCCACAACCAGGCAGCCTCCTACTTACTCTTCATTTCTCTTATCACCTTGGTATGGCAGCTTTAACCAGGCAGACCATCAAAACAACAAACGTCGCAAGCGCACAAGAGAAACTGCTAATTCTGATGCAAACAGCCACACGCCTGGATTAGGTAGGGAACCGAGGCGGGACGAAGCAAATCCTTTAACAAGTGATAAGTTGCGGTGTGTATAAGATGCTTACTTCTCACCATTTACTCGCCTTACTTGGTGTCACTGCGATGAGACCCATAGATTTTCCTCACACCTGCAGTATAGTACCAGGTCATCGAAACACTTCTAATGGAACATTCGTATATAAGATCCTTACTCCTCACCATTTTTACTCGCCTTACTTGTTGTCACTGTAATGAGAACCACACATCTTCCCCCACACTAGTACAGTACCAGGCCATCGAAACACTTATAATGGAACACTCCGCGGCACTTCTCAGCTCAAACAGATCATGACGTAGATCCTGCACAAGCTGCAAGGTTTACCTCACTAAGTGCAAGGTTTACTTGACAATATTGTGAACTTGGTACACTGCTGTACTTCAGCCTAAACAAGTGTGGAAATTATTGATGTGGTAAATTTGGATGGAGACTGACGTAGACCCAAGTGTGACAACAAATACACAGACACATGTACATAAAGTAAATCCGAGAGAGAGAGAGAGAGAGAGAGAGAGAGAGAGAGAGAGAGAGAGAGAGAGAGAGAGAGAGAGAGAGAGAGAGAGAGAGAGAGAGAGAGAGAGAGAGAGAGAGAGAGAGAGAGAGAGAGAGAGAGGCTTTATTACTCTTACAGAAGACACTACTATTCTGAGCTACATTGCTAAACGGTGCACTCCTACATCACACAACGTCGGAACAGACCAGCGCTATTGAAATATCTGTTTGCACGCTAACTACTCACTAACATGAGCTAGTGACTGCAGCCTATCACTATCTAGCACAACAAAATCTGGAAGACTTGATAGCATTGACAGATTTGAGAATATAGATAAGAAAATATAAAAAACAGAGAGAAAATCGTTCTAAAAAAAATAAAGTATGGAGTAGAAAGAACAAGATGAAAACGTAATTAGTCAAACGAATTCAACCAAACTAAGGACAGGAAAGTATCGTCTGAAAATAATGGACACGCAATCAACATCACACACGCGTCAGGGTGACAACCAAATTTCACTTCACAAATTTTATTATTCATTAAAGTAAAACAAATTTAAAAAAAAAAAAGATGTGCCAAAGTAACATGTTTTCGTAGTGTAGTGGTTATCACGTGCGCCTCACACGCGCAAGGTCCCCGGTTCGATCCCGGGCGAAAACAAAAGATATCAATACTTTATCGAGTTTTAGAGAAAAGTGACAATCCCATAACCTTTAAGTTGCGTCATGAGATCAATAACACGTGTTTATCTTAATGATGAGTGCGGTGATGCTTAAGACCTGCTAAGTGTAGGCCGACTGGATTCTTTTCAGCCTCCTTATTTTTTTAAGCTCTTATGTTCTTTAGTCTTTACAGTTGACAGACCAATTCCATTAACTTCAAACACAAAGATAAGGATTCTTTTCCGCCACGTCTCCCCTTCATTTCTTCACATCCTCACAATCTTGCTGCAGCCGGCTGCTGCTGCTGCTGCTGCTGTTGTGAACGTCTCAAAAATCCACAGACAGAAGTTTTGGCGACGAAATAATTTTCCGTTCGTTCGGTTTTGGTCTGGATTTCTGCTTGATTGTGACCGTCATAAAAGTCCTTCCCACCAGTATTATTGCCTTTCCTTTTCATTTTGCTTCGTGTTCTCCTTAAGCTTTGATCTCCACCACTGGATTTCAAGACGGGAAGGTGAACACAAAGATACGAACCATAATACCATGTACAAAATCGTAAATAAGTCAGTAGAGAAACAATGTATAAGCTGAGGCTGGATATTCCTTAGAACCAGGAGACAAGATTTAAAACTATATGGACACTGAAACTGAAACCAAAGATAAACAACAGTAGCATTCTCCCTGGCGGCGTTTCAAAAGAAATATACTTAACATTTATCTATGTGAAGAATTTACCAATATCATTCCCTTTCATATTTTCCAAAGACGGACCCCACAATGAAATACGTAGCGTTGTGTATTTTTAGAGTATCGGAATCTAAGAAGTACGAAAAAAGCGACTATGTGAGTGATATTAGATGTGGAAGATGATAAAAAGGTAATAAACTGTAGAGAAGTGAGACGGCTGATCAGAAAAGGAAGATGAAGGAAAGACGGCAGTGGATTGAGCGATGGTGTACTGAAGAGAAACCTTTTGTGGAGAAAGTATTTGCCTGATAAGAGGAAGAGAGCAATTATTTGAACTGACTTTGGGCACCAATTGAAAAGTGCTGGAGGGAAGGGTTGCAGTGAATAGAAAGGGTGAGGCTTATTTCGATGTAGCAAGGATTGAGAGAATTAAATGAACAGTTTGCAGTATAACGCTTGGCAATGAAAATTAAAGCGGGAAAAAGAGTTAATTGATAATAAGGTACATAGAATTAAGAAAAAAAAACCCATACCTGAAATTCTAACTACAGATTATTGAAAGAAAGGAACAGACATTGTATATTCTTATTTATATAGAAAAAAATACATAAATTGTCACCGTGGCCATAAAAACATTCCACCTAGAGGATGGAGAAAAAAGTTACGCATCAAGTTGATTAGAAATTATATTCGTGGAAGAGACAAATTGAATAGCAGATATCGAGATGATGTTTGGGGAGAGGGTGGGAAGAAAGAATTGGGAGTGTGAGGGGAACGGTGAGTCAGGTCTCTGCATGGCTTTGATTACTCCAACAATACCTGGCGCTGAAAATAATGAATTTGGTGGGAATATGCTGTTTGATAAGAGAGAGAGAGAGAGAGAGAGAGAGAGAGAGAGAGAGAGAGAGAGAGAGAGAGAAGGGGGGAGGCGTTCCATAAAAAATAAAAACTGACGTGTGCATTAGGTAGTAAAAAGGAATTATGATCGAAACGAATTACACGACTAAATCCACTTTGTCTATAAATGTTTTTACATAAATTATATTTTTATTGTTTATATTTGTGAAACATCACAGATTGTAATTAAATTTTTAGCAATGTACCATTAAGTCAGTCAGTCTCTCTCTCTCTCTCTCTCTCTCTCTCTCTCTCTCTCTCTCTCTCTCTCTCTCTCTCTCTCTCTCTCTCTCTCACACACACACACACACACACACACACACACACACACACACACACACACACACACACACACACACACACACACACACACACACACACACACACACACACACACACTTGCAGCAGCTAAACATTTTCTATAACGTAAAAGGTTTGAGATAAATGAAAACTTATTATTTCGATACAGTCACGTTGTACAGAGAATAGTAAACATATTGCCTCCATGTGGGTATGAGACTTTTGTACAACCCAGTCAGTCTCTGTCACTTAGTTTGGAGTTTCCTTGATGTGATTTTTGCAGTAAAGAAGGGAAAAAAATTAACGGAGGAAAAGGAGCGTGAAACAGACATAGGGTGATGGTGAAGGTGCAAAGATGAGAGGACGTTTAAAAGCCATGATAATGAGAGGTAATGGAAGCAAGGAGTGCACTAACTCAATGCTATAACGGAGGGACCCTATTTCAGTTATGCTTCTTCGCCTTCCACTTCACACTTCCTGTCACTCTTCATGCACCGACCTACACATCTCTCTCTCTCTCTCTCTCTCTCTCTCTCTCTCTCTCTCTCTCTCTCTCTCTCTCTCTCTCTCTCTCTCTTCTTCGGTTCCAGAATCATAAATTTTTGTCGTGTTGATTTACAGGAACTGAAATTATCGATGTCTCTTTCAGCCATCACGTGTTGAATATCATGCAATGCAAATGTTCCATATGAAAAAACGCAGCATCCTTTCTGCGCATAAAACAGTGTAATAAACTTGCCAATCAGTGATACAGGTATACAATTTTACGTTTTGTTTCCCCATATACAAATCCCCGATACAAGCCCATATATTTTTTGTTGTTTTATTGTTGTTGTTGTTGTTGTTGTTGAGGAATCTTTACAGTATACGTGGTTCGACATTTATCTTTTTTTTTTTTTTGCCTTAACATTGTATAACTTTCTCTCTGTCTAGTTGTTGTTGTTGTTGTTGAAAAATCTTTATAGTATACCTGTTCTGACATTTCTCTTTTATTTTTCCATTGACTGACTCTCTCTCTCTCTCTCTCTCTCTCTCTCTCTCTCTCTCTCTCTCTCTCTCTCTCTCTCTCTCTCTCTCTCGTGAAAGCCTAGTTCTTGCTTCAGTGAGCTGTCTTGCTGGCCTTAATCCCTCCTACGTGAGCGTCGTGGTATTTATAAAAGGGGGGAAATAGATTTAGTGCACTGCCTTCCCTGTTTACTAGGGACAACATTGATTAGTTAGCATATTCATTTCCCTTTCCATCATCATTACCACACCCTACCACCACCACCACCACCACCACCACCACTGCCGCCGATGCCACCACCACCACCACCACCATCATCAGAGTAACGATCACACACCCTCCACCGCCACGCTCGTTTACATTCATTATTTTTGCAAATTTATCTTCCACGGGGCATTTGGGTTGAAAAATAGAGAGACAATGACTAAGTGAAAAAGAAACGACCGTCATATTTCGTATTTGTTATTTCTTGACAGGATTGTGGTGGGGGGGGGAGGGGAAGGCTAGAAATGAAACTGACCTTTGCGAGGAAAAGATAATAGTACAAAATCCTGAAATGTTATAATAAAAAATTCAAACATATTAGGGCGACGTGGCTTAATATCACACTAGTAATGCAAAATGTATGACTCGCATCGATGTTACGAATATGAACATTTATTTTCAGAACAGGGTATGTGGCGATGATTATGATGATGATGATAAAAGGGCACTCTATTGCTTTAAATCACCCATGAGTTCGTTAATATATAATAAAATACTTACGGAAGCCTCCCTCATTCAAAACGACGATATATATGCAAAGAGGAATGAATGAATGAGTGACACCCCTTTGAGAAGATTCCTTGCCTCACGCTGACCAGACGCTTCATTCACACACTGGCGATCCCTCATTCTGATTCCCGATGCATCAAGACACTCTATCATTAACAGCTCCTCTTGCATATTGATATTTCTCATTTTCGCGTCTCTCTTTATCCTCACGTGTTATTCCACATGTTTCCCTCGGGCGCTTCATCTCCATGACATTCAGTCCCTTCTTTTCTCCTACCTCCGTTTGTCACCTTTCAATTCCAAGCAAACCAGTCGGTACAACTACACCGATAAATAGACTTTCTTTTCCATCCATTCTAAGCAACCTACAGTAAAGCAACCAGCACAAAAATTATAACGTCACGTATTCAACTTACGAGAGGAAATGAGTCTCGATTCTTCACCTGAAAAGTTTTGTGCCAAGTCATAATTTCCGTTTATTAGTCTTCCTCAGCATACGACCATGTAAAGAACAATTCCAACATTATCGTAGGACATATTCCTGAACCTTCCGCACATGTAAGCGTAGACGTCAGTTAATGATGCGATAGAAATGACACAGAAGGCACAGCAGGTGTTGCAGCGAAGATGTGAGACAGGACATAATGATAATTCTCGGACAGGTGAAGGAAGAAAGGAGTGTATGGAGAACAAAGAGGGACGAGGGACGAGGTCTGAGATGGAAAGCCTGTGAAGATAAGGGGTATGGGTTGGGAGTGAGGCACGGTGAAGAAAAGACAGAGAGAAGGGCAATGGAAGTACAAAAAAGGGGAAAAAAGATAAGAAGAAAATACATAGAACAAGTGAATTGAGAGTGAACACTGATTACTACTTTTCTTTCATTCATAGAGGCAAAAAGAGGTCTTACCTGCACTTTTCAGGTTAAAAGAAAACTATCAACGCTCCTAAAGCGAATTAGGGGAAAGAAAATTTCTTAAAGACAGCGGGCTAAAGAAATTTTTAAAAGTTGAAGAGTTGCAAGCACTCCTATAAAGATGACAGCTGGTCTCGTTAGGTCTAATTACATTTTTCTAAGCGACTCTCGTAAACAGAAGACTTCACTCGGCCATGAAAGGGAATATGGAGGAAATCTACATTGACATACTTCTGAAAAATCATGTATAAATAAATTCAATGCCATGTTTTCTCAGTCTACCACAGCTATGCACTATGTCACTTTCTTTTTAGGTGTCAGGGTTGTTGCAAACTTACAAGCTAAAAGTGACAGAATCTCTCTCTCTCTCTCTCTCTCTCTCTCTCTCTCTCTCTCTCTCTCTCTCTCTCTCTCTCTCTCTCTCTCTCTCTCTCTCTCTCTCTCTCTCTCTCTATCCATCTATCTATCTGTCTATCTATCTATCTCTGGAAAACACACACACACATACACACACGCTCCTTTGTGTTTAAGTGAAAAAATAAACAATTACCCCCCCTCCTTCATCCAGCCTTTAGATAGTTAGCTCTCAGAATTTTCTCCAGCCTTTTTTCCGACCTTTTCACCAACTTTATTTTACTCTTTACGAGGAGTATCAAGACACCTCGTAACTTAAGTTTAGAACATTTTACTCCTGATTTTTTTTTTTTCATGGTTTTATTTTTCTAGCATTTGTTTTCCACATTGGTGAGATACACCTCTCTGTATCTAGCGAGAAGAAAGTTATAAAGCAAAGAAGGCAATATTCATGTGATCAATAAGGACTTACATCAGTAATGGTAGTGATTGACAGTCCTTGTAGACCGAGAATGAGAGCGAAGAGAAAATCATTTGTAGAAGTATTAACAGTTCAGTACCATTGCACCTTTGTATACTTATTCTGCTTATCGTATGGTGATTTTATACAGCTTCAGAAACGTATGTGGGAATCAAAATAGTGAAGACTCTGGCCATTAATCTTTTGACCTCCAAAGACCCTTCTTCATGTAAATAAAATCGTCTAATAATGCTCAAAACTCATAGTAAAAACGCGTCTCAGTATTGAAGTGGTTAAAGAAAATAATAAGTGTAGTAGAAATACGAAAGCCTTTTGACTGGAGACGGGAGACAATTGGATGAAGGAGATCCATAGAGAAAATGTCATTTGGCGGCATTTATAAATCTATGATGTAGAACTCCCGTCCATCTCCACCATTTTTGATATGTGAGGCTGATAATAATACATAAGAGGTTGATCATTCATGAAGCTGATGCAAGACTCCCACTACTACGGAGTCTTGCAGTCCGGTCTTAATGGAGAACAACCCAAGAGTATTTATGTAGAGGAAGAAATACTGAAACAGACGTGTGGAAAAGCCAGTATTACTATTCCCAATCAGATACCGGAAAAATATCAAAAGTTGGCGATTTTCCAGCAGTCATCAAAAAAATCATGCAATTCAGTTTTCTTGAATGAAAGCATCGAATATCCACGCAGAGAAGGAGAGAACAGCGAGCAATGGTATGATTTATGGACTTTCAACTTTATTTTCGACATATTTATTATCAGCAGCATACAAGAGAGCAACAGTGAAGAGAGAGAGAGAGAGAGAGAGAGAGAGAGAGAGAGAGAGAGAGAGAGAGAGAGAGAGAGAGAGAGAGAGAGAGAGAGAGAGAGAGAGAGAGAGAGAGGAGCAGAAACACACTAATCACTTACGCCATTGTCTATTTAAAACTTCTTAAAAGTTTTGTAACAACAACAAATATTTCAGGGAGTTCTTAAGTGATGATGACTTATTCAGCTGCGAAAGTATGACGGCCGCCAGCAAATCAATCTCCTGTGTGTTCGTTTTTCTTCTGAGGAGAATATATTGATGGAACAATGTTCACAAATCTTTAAAATATCTAAACAAAAAATAAAGAGAGGAGGAAAGTTACAGCAAACTATTTTAAGGGATTAGAAATGTCTCCTCCCTTTTTTTTCAGCAAGACGAAGCTCACTAGAATTCCCGATAAAAGAGAGAGAGAGAGAGAGAGAGAGAGAGAGAGAGAAAGAGAGAGATAATCTATAGTTCTTGAAGGTCACCGCAATTAGGAAACATTTGAACACACAAAAATAGATAAATAAAGGAAAAGATAGAGAACGGTACGTGTTATCCAAATTGTGAAGCAGAATCTAATAAACAAAGCAACACACCACATGCAATGGAAGGCAGAGCTTGTTCCTTCCTTCGCATGTTGTGTTGAGAGAAACACACCAGACACACTGGCGAAATATGGAGAGCTACATGTCTCTGGCCTTCTCAGTTCACATCATATGTTAGGTCCCAGTGTCAGTCCCGCGTGTATCAGCTTGCCACCCCCAGCCTCGAGATGGACTTGCCAGTAAATGAGGATCCTTGTATTCATCTCGTACGTCAGTTGGTTCAGGATTACACGTGTCAGGTATAAATAACCCCGACGACTTCACCTGTCCAGTGTCCATGGCATTTCTCACGTTGTACGACGCATGAAGGACTGATTTTGTATTGTGTTGTCTGTTTAGATGTGTGTGTGTGTGTGTGTGTGTGTGTGTGTGTGTGTGTGTGTGTGTGTGTGTGTGTGTGTGTGTGTGTGTGTGTAAGTGTGTCGTTGTCTACTTGTCATCTATTTTCAAGTAAGGAAGGTACAAAAATGAACACTATCAGTAAATCTAGAGATTTCGTTAACCAGATTCGTAGCGCTTCGAATTATTTACTTGCTTCAGGTTCTTGCACCACAACAATTCCACGGATAATTGAAAAGTTAATTAGTCTCAACTACAATCTCGAATGGTCTCCCAAATAGAAAAGTGGATCGAAAAGATATCATCTAATAAAAGGAAGCTTCTAATTTTGTCATTGGTAATCACACTGTTCACAGGAAGACCAGCTGTTAACCATATAATAATGAATTTCTGCGCCGCATCTTCATTATGTCCGGAATATTTTAATCAATGTTACAAGAGAATTTAACTTTTTTTTCCTTTTTTTTTACTGTTCGCTGATAAGTGAACAACATTTTTTTTATTTATTAAGAGTAAAAACACCCTTGAAAACCCAGTTGATCACCTGAAAACAGCCATGATAAGAGAGCAAGGCGTTTATGTGCGGCAAAAATCAGTATATTTTCCTGAATGGTCTGCATGACTCGACTACAAATTCCTGTAAGATATGGCATGAAAGTGCTGATAATACTTAAATACGGTCAGTGTACTGGGAATAAATTTTGAGGCGCCCTTCCAGCCCTGCACAGCGAGCCGTGGCATCAACGAGCCAGCTGCTACACCACTCAGGCCCTACACTACCGCGTCAGGACACTACTCTCACCCCCTTACACTGCCCCCACACCTCCTTCCCCATCCTTCCTGACCCCGAGGCACCAACTAGCCCTTCTACCTTCTGTATCAACCAGCCCCTTCTCCAGCCCACAGACCCACACGAAGTCCCACAAACCCCTCACCCCCTACCCACCATCCCCACCTATCGGGTCGGTGGCCAAACCCTCCAGGGCAAAATGAAGTATTGGCAGAAGAGACTCATAACTCAAGGGTGAGCGGTCCTGCGCCGCTGACTGATATGTGGGACCAATTTCACGGCGGCACCGGTGAAAAGTGGCCTTATAAAAGTGATAGAATGGCGTGTCCCTCAGTCTCGCCGACACTTCCTCTTTGCTCTTTTCAAGCTGTTCGGATATCTTCTCTATAATGTGTACGCTATGCATTTTTTTTCTTCATAATGTCCTTTGCTAATCAACCATTTATTTTTCATCTGAGTTATGTTTAATTTCATAAAAGAAATATATACGAAATTACAATACCAAATTAAACATATGGTGAAGTATTTAATTAAACCAGTTTCTGTCTGAAATGTCTTTGTCTAGTCCCAAGCACTGCCACAGAAATATTCACTTTAAGGATGAGTCTCCTTGGCACACGAGTGACGGTCCCCTTTGTGCATGCTGTGACTGATGCCAGGCAATGACCCCACACAAACAAAGGTGCGAGAAGTGTGAATGATTGTTACCTTTGAAATAACAACTAAATTTTCCTTACGAGACGAGTGATGGGAGCACACCGGCAACAGACTGCTCCCATTACCACTCCGGCCCTTCCGAAAGTGATGACAATGGAAAATGTAACAACAGCAGCAGCAGCAGTTGTTGTTGTTGTTGTTGTTGTTGTTGTTGCTGTTGTTGGTGGTGGTGGTGGTGGTGATATTGTTGTTGTTACAGTTATTGTAATAGTTGTCGTTGTTGTTGTTGTTGTTGTTGTTAAGAAGAAAAAAAATTGGCGTTAAACAAAATATTCACAAAAGAGGGAAAAAACAATAGCCTTCGAAAAAGAAATACTAAACGTTACAGTAAAAAACGAGAAAAATGTAGCTTGCTAAAGGGAGAAAAATACCTCGCAGTTTTTTTTTTTTTTATTCCATCCTGAAAAAAGTGTCCAGTAAAATGAAGAGTGAGCATGTGTAAAGGTGAGTCGCTGATACCGTTCCGAAATAAACCTAAGCAATCAAAAGATCAATATGTTTCCGCTATTCTGATATCGGAGAAAAATTATGCATTTGAATTTATGTACAAAAGTGTCCTAATGTTACAAAGATGACTGAACCACTACATACGAACAAGGAAACAAATCTATCATCAACATAATTTTGTCAACACCAGCTGCCAAACGGAAAACAAATAAAATACATTTCTTCCAACACTCCACTTACTTTACTCGTCCAATTTTTGCTAATAAACTTTTCCTTCACGTATACCTCGGTGCGCTTTTCTCCTCTTCTATCATGAACGTTGTACCCTGGCACACCTTCAGCTCACTATTACCTACACCATTTGCTGCAGTACGCTCTACTCATTTTCACTTGCACTCCTGTATCAATATTGTGACTTTATATATCTTTTTTTCTGATTCTTCGCTTCATAACATAAACAAAACTAGATGGACGTCGAGTTTTTAAAATGCATAAGTTTCCACCTGAACATTGGTTAAAGAAGTCTTTTAGCAAATGCTGAATCTGAACTCTCTCAATTTGTGAAAAACCTGACCACTGCTCTGTGTGTGTCTAATATCTTCTTTAATTCAATGTCCAGGTCTGGTTCAATACTTCCTGTTCCTCGCATTCAAAGGTCAGGTCACAATTAACAGTAGTCAAGAATTATTTTTCATTTCCATGATGGAGTTTTCTTTTTCATATGTTATGTCTTCACTTCACGAAGAAATGGCAATAACAATAATAATAATAATAATAATAATAATAATAATAATAATAATAATAATAATAATAATAATAATAATAATAATAATAATAATAATGATAAAGAGAGGAGTATTATCACCAATAAGCAAATATCACCTAATTCATGACAGTGTTCCATGTAGCTGGAGTACTGTAAAATGCAATAAGAGATTTTGAAAAAGGCCCGCCACCACGTTATTGAGTTACTGGTCCACACAACCCGAGCGTTATGGCACCAGTCAGGCTTGTCACTGATATGACCTTCCTTGTTAGTAAAGCAAATCACTTTCACCTCTTTCCCTCACTCTCTCTTGGTCTCCTCCCCTCCAACCTGCGTCCCTTACCCTCGCACCGACAAGGGAAAAACCAGCCAGTGACAGAGGGGGGGAAAAACAGGTGTGGGGAAGAGAGAATGTGACTTTGGGACAAGACAGTGCTGGAACAAAACTAGGCTCATGGTTCACACATTCCATTTTCGTCTTACAGTTCGCTTGACGCCTCGCTGACAGCCCTCACATTCCAGTCAACACAGCCTTGGGATTTATGTTCGGCTGTCACACTCCCTCCTACATATCCAAACCTAAAAATGTATACCTTAAACCAAAAACCAAAAAATTGTCCTCCCTCTATCGTAAAACCAAATGCACGACAAAGTCTATAACGTTTGCCATCGAAAACGAAACCCTATATACTTGTGCAGTTATAAAGCCCTGCACTAAAAGTAAAGGTACTGCCTGCCAGTTATACTTTTGAAAACCAACATACCCTATGCTCGCCTCGCGCAGAGTGCCTCCAGACCAGTGCAGGCGGATGGCAGCTTTTGCGCATTCCATCCGTTAACCGTAAACCAAATAAAAATCCATCGATGAGTGTTTATACTCACCCCCGTGCTGCCAATTGCTTTGTGTCTTTCCCTGTGATTGCCTGAAGGGAAAAGTCCTGCTGACATCAAAGGCCCCGGGGAGGATAATGTCCGAATAGAACCACCATGTGTTTGCATCACAAACTCTTGCCGATTATTGAATTTTAGTATATAAAACTCATTGCACTATTGAACACACACACACACACACACACACACACACACACACACACACACACACACACACACACACACACACACACACACACACACACACACACACACACACACACACACACACACACACACACACACCAGTATCGTTGACTAGTATATTGTGCAAGGTATGTGAAGAAGCCATTAAAGCTAAGTGGAGTGAGTATCTAGAAGGTGAAAACATTCTGAGTGAAAGGCAGTTTGGTTTCAGAAAAGGAAGATCGTGCGTATCCAATTTATTATGTTTTTATTCAAGAGTGACTGACATACTACAACATAGAGAGGGATGGGTGGATGCTATCTACCTGGATTTGAGAAAGGCCTTTGATAAAGTGCCACACAATAAACTGATGTGGAAACTAAAGAAGATTGGAGGAGTAAATGATAAACTAGCAAAATGGATGGAAAATTACTTAGTGGGAAGAGAAATGAGAACAGTGGTGAAAGGAAGGAAGTCCGAGTGGAAGAAGGTAACCAGTGGAGTTCCACAAGGGTCAGTGCTTGGTCCCATCATGTTTTTGATTTATGTTAATGATATGCCAGTAGGAATTGACAGTTACATGAATATGTTTGCGGACGATACTAAAATTATGAGGAGAGTAAAGAATGTGGAAGATTGTAACAAGTTACAGGAAGATCTTGATAAAATATATGAGTGGAGTAAAGAGTGGCAGATGGAATTTAATATAAACAAGAGCCATGTTATGAAAATGGGAAGAAGTAGATACAGACCAAACAGGGATTACAGGCTGGGTGATGAGAAAATTAAAGAGACCAATGAGGAGAAAGACTTAGGAGTAACCGTGCAAAACACTTTGTCACCGGAGAAACACATTAACAAGATATTTGGAAAACATATAACATGCTTCAAAATATTGGCCTTGCATTCCACTACCTAGATGAAGGAATGATGAAGAAGATATTATGCACCTTAATAAGACCCCAGTTAGAATATGCAGCTTGTGTCTGGTCACCGCATATGAAGAAAAATGTGAAGAAGGTGGAAAGGGTACAGAGGCTGGCAACAAGGATGGTACCAGGACTCAGGGAGTTAGACTATGAGGAAAGACTGAGGAAACTGGGGCTGACCACATTAGAAGAGAGAAGAACAAGAGTAGACATGATAACTATGTATAAATTGGTGAACAAGATTGACATATTGGACAGAGAGTTGATAAAGGTGACCACAAGTAATCATCTCCGAGGACATGGAAAAAAACTAATAAAAAGACATATGTCTAAATGACATGAGAAAATACAGTTTCCCGCATCGTAGTATTGATAAGTGGAATAAACTGAGCAGTGATGTCGTTGACGCAGTGTGTGTCAATCAGATGAAAGAGAGATATGACAGGAGTGGACAAGGAGACAGGATACAGAGAGCTTAGCTCGGGCCCTGTAATACACAAATAGGTAAATACACAAAGTAGATATATAAATAAAGTAAGAATGTACAAAGTCTGAACAACACAAGCTACATTCACAACCTCAATACTAATGCAAGCTATACGAGAGAGAGAGAGAGAGAGAGAGAGAGAGAGAGAGAGAGAGAGAGAGAGAGAGAGAGAGAGAGAGAGAGAGAGAGAGAGAGAGAGAGAGAGAGAGAGAGAGAGAGAGAGATTATGGCAAATTCATCTTGATAGAGAAAATTAAATGAAATTAATATAAATAAGTAAATAAAAATAGAAAAAAAAAGATAGCAATGATGGATGTCGCTCTTCATCACCTCCGCTTTGTAGTTTCCATTGTGTAACCTTTACTTTCCCTGTTTGATATTTGCACCTTCACAACAGACTCGATAGCACACAATACTAGACAGTCGGTCCACCCACTCACTACAGAGCTGACCACTGATTAGACTTGCACAAAACTAACAGTATAGGAACATTAAATTGATCAACAATATTCACCGCTTTGAGAAAAGCACATATGTATAATTTAACCCCTTCAGTGCCAAGACACGTTTTCATACTTATCATGCTTACTATATGATGATTATATTCAGCTTCAAAAACTTATGTGAAGATTAAAATAGTGAAGACTTTGGCTATTAATCTTCTGACCTATACAAGGCCCTTCCTAATAAAAATAAAATCGTCTAATCATACCTAAAACTCATGGTAAATATGCGTCCCAAGTATTGAAGGGGTTAAACAACTCGTTTGTCTATTTCTGATTCCCAAAACGTAAACATACAACATTTCACAGTAACTCTTGGTTGTAGATACTGCTTCAAATCCCACGGTGGGGCGTATTGAACTACCTACGTCATCAGAGGGTACCTTGCTCTCTCTTCAGTTTAAGCGTACTTCATAAACTGACGCTAAAGGATAGAAGGCCTTTGAGGAAGCTCTAAATCAGCGAACATACCCCAGTCTCTATATGAATGAATGTCCGGTCTGGTGTGTATGTGTGGAAGTGAGAGAAGATAAGGGTTGTTATGCTAATACATATGAGACGAGTACACCTGAGTATTGTGACACTAATTGGATATTGATCAATGACTCAATCAGGACCAAAATAACCACAGCAATCACTAAAAGCGATATCAAAACCAAATTATGGATAGTTTCGGTCTGTTTGCCTGTCTCTCACTTCTTTTCGCTCCTCTAACTATAACGCAGAACTACATACACAATCTTGCATGGGATAAGGAAAGTCACAGTAACGTGGGTCGAATGAAGGGTGAGGGTAGAAGTCAATCAATAACCAGATTTTGCTTCCTCCGTCTTTTTCTATGCACATGAAGGGGTATGATAACTTCTCCGGTGTAACGTGACGATGACAGCGAGACCAGTGACGCATAGAATCAACACAAAGGATATGAGCCACAGGGGCATCACTATGGCTATTGATCTATCAACTTGGAATCAATAAGACTTTTTTTTTCTTGATAAATAATAATTCCCTCACGTAAGGTCGTGTAAATGATCACCATATTTCTTGATGAGTCTAATGTTAGCAAGTGAAGAAATTTGAATAAGGAAAAAATCAAATGATCATCCACTTCATTATGCATTTTACATTTTTTTATTTCATTATTAGTATTGTAGTAATACGCCTAAGCTACAACGATGAAAAAAAAAAAACACGCATGACTAGACACTGGACACAAAACCTCTCTTATTTCACTCGTCGGTCTGTGTCACACATGGCAGCGGCAGTCACGTCAGATCGTCACGCCACCGTGTCACACACTCACGTGATCGAGAATATTATATTAAATGCATCACCAACACAGACACAGAGAGCAGCTTTTTCTTTTCTTTTTCTTTTCTTTTTCTTTTTTTTTTTTTTTTTTTTTTTTTGCATGTCAGGGATACTGAGTTAAGGATTAAAGGGAACACAGAAAGAAAATAGAAATTGAATCTTTTAAACTTGCAGCTCAAAAAAAGAGTAAGAAAAAGGTGGTACACTTTAGCTTTTCAAGAGAGTTGATATCAAGATCATCAATCACACCGAAGGCTAAAATACATGATTACTTTGCTAACGGGACGCGAGGTACGAGTAATACGAACATTTGTAGGAGAGTTTGATAGTAGTAATAGTAGCAGAAGTTATGTGCTAGTCACGCCATCATTATTATTGGTAATAATGATACTACCACGATAGTACCACTAATGACGAAATAGTGTATATAATGATGATAATGACGGTGGTAGTGGTGGTGGTAGCAGTTCTGGTAGTAGCTATAGCAAAAACAGCAGCTCTAGCAACACTAGTAGTAGTAGTAAAATTAGATCTTCAATATTTCTATAATATCACAGGAGATAAGAGTTACTACAAGAACATCGGTCTTGCCATCCAGGCAGCACACAAGTAGATATGTGTCTGTGTAACAAACAAAATATATTCAAATAAATTTCAGCGTACACACATAATTCAGGTTTAAAGCAGTGTATTTATTATTCACAAGAGAAATTTTAAAATAACTCATCTGGAACACTGTTACATCCACCACAAAGAAAACGAGAACAAATTTCTTCCAGCTTTTGCATCAATTCCGCTTGAAATTATGACAATTCTCAGCATTTACTGAATAAATAATGATATTCAGAGGCAACTTTTTTTTTTTATTTATCATAATTATTTCTGTCTATTTCTTTATTGTAGCTTATTTCTTCATTTACTAGGGTTCCTCCTCCTTCAGCTGCAAGGGAAACTACTTGCTCAACCCAAAGCAAATGCGGCGAGCGACGCCAGAGTGGATATTAGTGCCAGGTGCTTCTCGAAGTGGGAGATGAAAGGCCTCCTTGAACATAAGGATTTTCGATCCCATGGCCTGCTCTCTCCCAAAATTCTCACTCGAAGCTGTTCAAGGACGCAATGAACAAGAAAAGTTTAGGGAATATGAGGAAAGGAGGGTAAGAATCCTCCACTCTAGTCATAACGACACCAGGCGAGACGAGATCAACGGCTCTTCTCAAGACTCCTGAAAACACTCAACAGAGAAGCAGTAGGAGCAGTTCAGCAGTGCAGTGAGGTGGAAACAAGATCTCTCTTACTCCTGCAGTACAAGACAAGGTCTATGCTAGTACATTTTTTTTCAAAACCTGCATCACCTGCAGCGACACACTCCGAAGAGATAGCATTACGATTTTTTAATAGTGGTATTTAAAGTTAGCGGTCACAGGTTTGGGTAACAGTAACAAAAATAAGTAACAGTTAAAAAGTTTGAAATGTTTCTTACGTATTACTTTGTGCAGGATCATTATTTTGTACCATTCGGTGGTAACAAATAATAACTGAGCCAGCTGGTGAAAACAGTAAAAATTTTACATTAAACTTTGCAAACTGAACTTTACCTTTAATAGTCCAGTGATTGAAAAAAAAAAATCTGAAAAAAGACTAAAACCTAGAGAGGAAAATAAAAAAAACACAGCGACTCTCTTCATAAACGAGGAGGCTGTCATTCTATACGCCCGCGGCCTTTCCTGTGCTCCACCTAATCGACTTCCTTCCACCACCAGCCTCTCCTCCACCGCCACTCAGGGTGAAATCAAAGGCCGTCATCCCCGCCGCCTCTGCCACTCGCCGCCACCTGCCTCTCAATCTCCAGCCCGCCTTCACACACACACACACACACACACACACACACACACACACACACACACACACACACACTAGTTACTGTACATGTAGGAGCTCAAATCCCAGCAAGCCTCATAAATACATACGTTTGTCTGTATATAATAATAAAAAAAAAAACATGCAGTCCGTGAATGTACTCGGTCAGCGCAGCAAGTATAGGCTGAGATTAGTGTTAAATACGAATATCTGTAAAAAGAGATAGCTAAAGCATTATAATGAGAAGGCAGAGCATTAAGAAATTATGCAAGGTTTGGAAGCGACGTTCCTGGGTAGGCTGCCCTCCCCTCCCAGCCTACCTAAACAATTTTAAGGATGCGCTTCCCCCACGGCTAATAGCGGCCAGCAAGGCTAAGAGCGAGCACGAGTATCCGCTTAATAAGAAATACTTGACTGGCCACTTAGTTCTACGCTCAGACGGTATTCATTAATTTACACGTTGGACAATGAGACCTTTCAACAATACAATTCAGTGTCTGGAGACGCCTTTTAAAATCAATTAATTTCGTGTCAGAATAATAAGATGATAAGCCTGACCTGTTTGTCTAAGTTGTACATGTACGTAATTAACTGATCTGCATTACAAATTATTATAATTCTGTAGAAACATACGAATTTGTCGGATCAGAATGCATTCCACCAATGACATATTTTCTTCCATGGTGTATTTCTATATTATGACATTCACAGAGATGTTTATTGCGTCATTCTCTCTAGCAACATTTTCACGAACGTCCACGTATACATAATTTATAGAAGACGTGATTGAAGTAAAGGTTGTTTCTGAGTAATTGTCAAGTGCGAGTGAAATGATCGACAAGCAAACAAGACAGAGTCAATGATGTGTTCAGTTCTTGGTATCTTGAGAACAATGTTGGTAGCACCTTCGTATCCAAGATAATATGTCTTTGGTACAAGTATGTCGAAAGTTTTCTAAAATTTTGTTATGATTCCTCAGACGTTTTAATTTTTACGAATTTTACCTCTCTGTTTTCGCTTAAGCCAAAAGGTTATGCATGTACTACTGTTGTGTGAATAATCTGTTCCTCTAAGACCTATAGAAAAAAACTGTCTTCCATTATTCTGTCATGCACTACATGTTTGGCTGAGACAGTCACAGATATCCTGTCACCCAGTGATGATTTCATTAGTCATTATATGAATCTGTGCATTTAAGTCATTTGATGAACTTCTTTCTCACGAGATAGGATTGTAAGGTATCTTTTTTTCAAGTACAGAGATCTTTAATGATTCAAGGAAAAATCTACCTGCTAAGTAGGCACTCCTTTCCCTCTCCATAGAAGATTTTCTTCCTACTTCACACCACTCGTTCTACTCCTTTTATCTTCACACACTGAACATTTCAAGGATGTCTTTCGTAAAGAATCTTACCTAAGGTTTTCCTCTCATCTCTCGAAAAACCCTCTTTCATAAATAGAAGGTCCTGCATCACCTCTCCTTCCAGGTACTCTGACACTCTGACCCTCTGGCCAGCTTGGTACACTAGTAACACGGCATAAGAGAACTTACAAGACTACACTGTAAAGGTTTGGCCATTTACTATTACTGTATACCATGGAATGAATAACATACATGCCACTCTGGGTCCCCCCCCAAAAAAAAAACACTTCCGACGTGATACAAACTCACACTACCAGGCTAGACGCATCTCAATGAGCGTCCTTTTAAGCTTCTTACAATTTTAACTTTATTCATTTTGCTACAATCAGATTATATAGTGGATATATCCATAGAAAATCCTTCAGGACAAAGTTCAATACAAAATATCAGCGTGATGAAAAATTATGCATTCGAAAATGTATATTTTCGCAGTTTTTTCTTCATGAATGTTTGCTACCATACTACTGTCCGAGGCGACTGGAATATGATGCCGGAAGTAGGCTACTCTACAAAACTCTCTCTCTCTCTCTCTCTCTCTCTCTCTCTCTCTCTCTCTCTCTCTCTCTCTCTCTCTGGAAAATTATCATAAAAGTTCAGCGGAGTGTGCGAGTAAAAGATTTCCGGCCTCCAGTGGAAGACTCTCAGATGGTTACATTACATATTCCAGCCTTTCTTCTATAAAGCATCGAACGCCACAATGTTGACGTCTTATTTCAGTTGAGGAGACAAGTGCACGTTGTTTGCTTAAACATACTTCGGAAGTGCAACCCAAAATCAAACTGTCAAACTCACTTTTATAGTTTTCTACCCTTACTAAAAGTCTCGTCAGTTAACTCAGGTGGAGACGAGCGCCTGACAAACAGGCAGACACTAAACAGCGAAAATACAAGCCAGGTGACAGGGACTTCAGCATAAGAGTATCTCATATATCATCTATTTTCTTTTCATGCACTCTTACAAATCTTGAGCTTCATTTAGTTGCCTTTTCCACAATAGGGAAAAAAACACATTTTCAGCTGCAATTCAAATTGACAAACTTTTTAATATAATAATGATAATAATAATAATAATAATAATAATAATAATAATAATAATAATAATAAAAATAATAATAATAATAATAATAATTCCCTCCCTGAACGCAGATAGCAGTGAAAGAGTGTAATATTCCTGAGAGGGGATGTACTGGATAATGGCGCTGCACTACTGTGAGAGGAGGAGGAGGAGGAGGAGGAGGAGGAGGAGCAGAAAAAGGAGTAAGAGGCGTATGGAGGAGTAGGAGGAGGAGTAGAAGATAAAAAGAAGAAGGGAGACGGCGAGGAGGAGCAGAAAGGGATGAAGAGAAGAAAAAGACAGGGAGAAAAGATATGAAAAAAAAGAGAGAGAAAAGTGTTGAGTAAAGATAACAAACGTATGAATTGAGAGGAAGATGCATCCACTGGAATGGGGAAGGGTTGGAAGAAATGGTGGACGGAACGGAGCGCCTAGAATCACAAACATTCCTGCGTCGCCTCCTTCGTTAGCACAAACCCACGACGCCATCAAAGGGAAGCGCAGAGGCGAGACTCCCGGCGCTCGATGGACGCCGTGGTGACTTAGGAAAGTTTAAAGCCTCGCCTACCGTGGCCAGAGTGGTGCCTTTCATTCTTTTTTTCTCTTCCTTTTTTCCTTTTGGTGTGTCTGTGATTATACAAGATTTTTTCCTCCTGTTTTCATTTTCATTTATAAGGTTCGTCCATTTCCGTGCGTCACATCCTGCTGCCGAGTAGCTTACTACTTCAAAGTCTTTCTTTTTATTTCTTTGTGTTAAAAACTATGTGCGTTTGTACATATGTAACATTTCTCACAGGATTCAAAAGATTCTCCTTCCCCCTTTCTCTCTCTCTCTCTCTCTCTCTCTCTCTCTCTCTCTCTCTCTCTCTCTCTCTCTCTCTCTCTCACTTTTCAAAAACAAAAAGCTAGTTAACTTTGGTCATTGGAAAAAAGTTAAATAAAACTTCCACGTAAAATTTTGTTACAACAGTTAGTGTATATTTCTGCCCTATACACGCAGAGTCGCCGCGCACACTGCACTCTACACACCCGCGCCACAACAACATCTTCACTTGCAGCCCTCGCCACATCACTATTCATGGCTCGAAAACTATGCTATTCACGGCCGACATTACTCCCGTTGCACCGCACCACACCACACCAAATAGCCAGCCACTCGCCGCCGACACCACACTATTCACGCGCCACATCATCCGCTTCTCATCTCATTCCACACCAGCACTCCCGGCCCACACCACCCAGCCATCCACCGGGCCACTAGGCAGACTCCACAGTGTTGAGAAACTTATCCACCCTAAAACCGGATGTTTCACGAAGCCCTAATTAAATAGTCAAAGGAAAAATGAAATTGCGTTCCTAGTCCCGTTACTGCGAATTTGGCTTCTCGCTACGTTAATTATATATTGCTAGAAAATAATTAGGATGTGCAACTGAAGGTGCACAATATTCATATAAAGATATAAAAAAAATTGCTTTATTCAAACACGTTTTCATCCTTAATGCATCTAATTAAAATATTACTTAACATACGCTTTTTGATATGCAAACGTCGCTTCATATAAATATTAATGAACATTAGCATTTCATTGTTTAACTTCCGTTCCTTTGTTCCGAAAGCGACATGTTCACTAAACAAGAATGATGAGTGCTGGACATGAAGCCAACGAGAAAGAGAGACCAGCAGACACTCTTCATTCCATCAGTCCTCGCCAACCAGTCATCCATTCAACTCCCAAGCCAATCACACGATACAGACAATGTAATTAATGAACAGAACAGCCAAGGAAAAGACTCCACCCACCAAATTACACTTGACGCAAGCT
>NC_059269.1:14131128-14198628 GCF_017591435.1 Portunus trituberculatus | reverse complement strand
GATTGATTTCACGGGAATGGTAAGAACTGGTCTCGTGTTCAGTAACATCGCTTTCAGGTAAAAAAAAAAAAAAAAACATGCAGAAAATAATATTATTCTACATCCACTGCAGCCATAACTAAAAATAACTAACTAAATAAATAATAACAATAATAATAATATTGATAATAATAATAATAATAATAATAATAATAATAATAATAATAATAATAATAATAATAATAATAATAATAATAATAATAATAATAATAATAACAATAATAATAATAATAATAATAATAATAATAATAATAATAATAATAATAATAATAATAATAATATTAAATGAATAAATAAATAAATATAAGTACATCATGAACAATTAAGATTTTATCTTTGACCAGCTTAGACCAACAAGCAAAATAAATCAATCAATAAAGAAATAAGTATCAAATACATGCTACAAATATTAGAAGTATTACCTTTGCTTAGAGCTGCGACAGATCAGGCTGCAGACATCCTGCAATAAATCTAAGGTTGAAGACCGGAATCATTTTCCAGTAATAATCATGCGAGCAGAACTGAATATAAAAATCACATTAATAAAAAAAATAAAGCAAAAAAATATCAATGTCCACGTAACGTTCATATAATTCTTGTGTAGCGTTCTAAATGAATTTCGTCCCCCTCAAAAAGTAATTCACATTTTTATTCACCGAGTCCTGCCGAATGAAAGGTTGGTATTAAATGTAGAAAAATACGCCTGCTGACGTAAATGAAAAGCTCAAAAGCACGCGTACTTTAAATCTATGAGACACTTTGAAGCCTTTAAAAATTAATGAAATTTTATGGAAGCATTTTTTTTTTTTTTTTCTCAGAAGAGACCCCAACATTAAGAATATAAATATGATAAACGTGTATCACAAATATGTCTTTCACCAGTGGCCCCGTGCGTGAGTGCGGTAAGGATAACTTTTTAGTTTGATACTTTCACAGCCTCCATAACGAAAAAATTAAGTGGATGAAAAACCTAACCACCAGACCAGATGTTTTGAGATACGCACCTCAAGCTGGCCTTTGAATAACCTCTAATTAACCTTAAATTCACTGAAAACTCTCCTGACTTGCACCATCGGATATAGAACACACACACACACACACACACACACACACACACACACACACATAAAAGACTGAAAAGAGAAGTGACATTAACAAGTATCAGCCAATATTTATACCAGAATCTAGAATGCTTCTCTCAATTTGAAAAAAAAAAAAAAAACATTTAAGGACAGCAATTTTTTTTTTTTTTTTTTTTACTTTGTTCCTCAACTATATCATTTTCTTCCCGTCAACATGAAAAACCTGCAAAATATCAGTAATTTTTCTCAGTTTAAGAGAGAAACTAAATTGCATTCTTTTATCAAGGAATATTTTCACCTTCAGTAAGCACCAAACCCTGCCATTGGTAATCCGCTTGTGATCCTGCTGCGGCGTATTTTCAAGGAAAGTGTTAGTCGGGCTGTAACATAAATATTTGTTTTCAGAGACCTTACAATAGCCAGTCTGGTGTGTGTGTGTGTGTGTGTGTGTGTGTGTGTGTGTGTGTGTGTGTGTGTGTGTGTGTGTGTGTGTGTGTGAATCATTTTCTACTACATAATCCCATCAGAAGCGCCGTGCGTCAGATGATTTAAGACACTGGGCAGAAGATACTACATACCATGCTCTTGTATTTCCATTGTGTACCACCTACACCTACACTCTCTCTCTCTCTCTCTCTCTCTCTCTCTCTCTCTCTCTCTCTCTCTCTTGTTTCATCACCGCATTCATGAGTGTTTTCACCACCTTTACCACGCCATTTCCAAAGAATTATATATTTTCACTAACCCAAAGGACGATAATAATGAACGTAAGCCTCAGGTGTAAAAATAGAACTCCGCACACGAGACATGGGCTGCCTGGAGTTGGCACTAATGTGGCTCTCCCTTGACACTGATTAGCCGCACCATTTGGCGTGCATCACCTGCGCCTGATGGGAAACGCTCGTCAGTCACATGACCAGCCCCCGTCTATGTGTGAGACAACGATGCGCATATTTTCCTATGTTTTGTATATTGCAGTTGAATATTGCCAAAAAAAACGACAAATAAAAAGAATTATATATCTGAAACATAACTGACAATCCATAATATCAAAAGTGTCTCTTAGAAGTCATGGCATATATAAAGAATGGGTATTGCTAGTATGTGCAACGTTAACCTCTTCAGTACCATGCCACATTTTCATATTCGTTCTGCTTATTACTTGGTGATTTTACACAGCTTCAGAACCTCATCAAGTGATTAAAATAATTGAAGACTGGCCATTAATCTTTTAACTTCCATATAACCTTCCTAATGTAAATGAAATCGCTTAATCATACACAAACCACAAGATAAAAATGCGTACCAGTACTGAAGAGGTTAATGGACAAACGTGATAAAGGCAATTTGGGTGTGACTTCTAGGTAGTGGTGGTGGTGATGATGGTAGTGGAGGTGGTGGTGAACAGGAAGATAGGAGTGGCAAAGACGGCTTCCGAATTGGTATATTTGATTCAACTCGTAATGAACAGCTATAATGTAGTCTATGTGGCAGCTACCACTTTAGGTAAATAGTGAGACTTTCCATACGGCTCTATTTCGTAATGTTGTTGGTTCTTACTCTCTACAATCCCGAGGACCTGGTGGAAAAGTCTTTTTTTTTTTTAAGCAGAGAGCTAGAATATGGCTGATTGTCACCTCTCAACGCCGAATAGAAATAGAGCTCTTGTTGTTGGTATTATTGGCGCCAAAATTGAGCACCGTTGTCAAAGATACCTACGGAAAATAAATAAAATGTCTCGAAATCTGTAGTTTACTTCACCACGACTGTATTGACCAGGATATGTTGGGTAATAGGTTAGGTTAAGTTAGATTAGGTAAGGTAGAGCAAGACTAAATTACTGGCAACACCGCTCAAATTTGGCGCCAAAGATATGAACACCAGTGGATCCCTTCTTATTTCTGGTGTTAAGAGGTGACAACTGATTACTGGCCATATTTTAGCATTCTGTACCCCAAAACCCCACTTTTCCACCGGGTCCCCAAGATTGTAGAGGAGTAAGAACCAAAAATAGAAGGAAATAAAGCCGTACGTGAGACCAGACTTAATATTTATCTAATAATCTTATCCGCTACAACCATCTCCAGTTACAGTCCTTGCCACCAGTAACTCCATCCACTAAACTCGCTGATTTTACCTCTACCACCACCATCATCACCAGGCCACAGCATAAGGCAGGACTAGATAATCATTCCTACCTTAAAGTACTCGTAAGCTCACTGGTTAGTTGTTGGGCTGCAGGTAGACGGCAACTCAGAGCGCATATCGTTTGATTTGTTCACGCAACACACTAGTTTGCTGGAGGAACGTATCTTGGCCACTTTTAGCAGTATATAAGTGGGATAGAGTTACGCCCTATCTTACACGATCGCACTGTACTTCGCTTGACATCGCTTGAGCCGGAAGTGTGGTTGACGTGACTGTTGTGGAGGGAGTTATGTAAGGAGTTGCCGCTTCAGGGCGTTTGGATCTTAGCTCACGTGTGATTCGTCAGTGGATGGGAGTAGGAAAGTAGCAGCCAATCATGATGAAGGATTACATCACATTTCTGTATTGCTGTACAAGTTAACTAAGAGGATGTAGCGAATCACATGATAGTAGTGAGTTAGAATCAAAGCCATGAAAATACTGCCACATGCATTGGTAACATTATATTAACTATACACAAAGATATTTCGCGAATTTAAACGTCCCGCAGAAAAAAATAAATAAACTCAGTACCTCACGGTAAAAACTTGTCCGGATTTCACTTTGAACTCTTAATTAATGAGAAACCTTGAGAATTCTACAAAGAAAGCCAATAATGCACCGTGTGTGTGTGTGTGTGTGTGTGTGTGTGTGTGTGTTCACGAAATTTAAAGACGATAAAATTAGGTATGAGAAACCGTTCCGCATAGAAAACGGTACCTGGAAGAACAGAGAAAACCATTTTGTTTATGGGAGACTAAATTATTTTCAACGAGTAATCACACTCTTGGGCTTATCAACAGATTAATTAGATATATTACACTGTTTTACCCCCAACAAACTAAGAACAAAATATTCATATCAACATTTTGCCATTTCCTACTCTACAAAACAAGAAATAGATAAAAGAAAAACGAAACCCAAGCTAAGACCAACTAAAAAACACGAACAACTTACGAAAACATATGCACTGTCTCTGAAAATAACTCTATCCTATTTCAAAATCACAGTCATACAGTCATCACCACGTCCTCCAGGCAGCAGCAATACCTGGTCAGTACCACCACCTTTCTCTTGGCCTTAATCCTTGATAGGGTCAGCTGGTGTCACCTGTCATGCACATCTCCTCACCCAGGCTCAGCTACCTCATGTCCCTCTCAATTTCATCTCTTCATCTAAATCTCTGTCTTACTCTCGATCCCTTTCCTTCCACTTGTCTTCTTCATTCCCTCTTCACTGGATTATCTTCCTCCATCCTCAAAACATGACCAAGCCATCTCAACCACTCCTTCCTTGCTTTCTCCTCCTTCTGGCCAAAGACTGCAGCAACGCCTCAGACAAGGAAAGATACATCGCCGTCCTCGCGCTACACATCATCAGGGCGTTTGATCATGTGTGGTATGCTGCCTTGGTGGAAAGTTTGCGCGCAGTCAACGTAAGAAGGGACCTGCTGGAACTGCAAAGGGACAGACAACCAAGGGGAACAGTACATGAGGGTGGTGCGCAACGGCTAGGTGTTATCTCTGCAAGGCCATTGGGGTAGGTATGTCACGTGCTACAGGACAGTGTGTATGAGACGCTGCTGTGGAATATACAGTATACTGACCTGCTGAAAGAGAGAGAGAGAGAGAGAGAGAGAGAGAGAGAGAGAGAGAGAGAGAGAGAGAGAATTTAAACCTTGTAATCTTTTTATAGTGCCTTATATATGACGTGCTAACTCTCTCTCTCTCTCTCTCTCTCTCTCTCTCTCTCTCTCTCTCTCTCTCTCTCTCTCTCTCTCTGTAATCCCTTTTTAAATTATTAGTCCCCCATTTCCCCGTCCCTCTCTTTTATCATTCTTCCCTTGTTCTTTCTTTCACACATTCTTTCTTTCTCCTTTCCTTCCTTTTCCTGTCTTTCTTTTATTCTTTCTTTCGTTTTTTCTCTCTTTCTTTCTATCATTTTTTCTGTACTTTTCTTTCTCCCTTTTCTTTCCTTCCTTCTATTGTGTTAAGCTGAAGGAGAAAGAGACCCCGTCAGTATTCACCTGCACACACTGGGATTAATGGGACTCGCACTCCTCTCTACCTTTCACGAGCATCACTTGAAACGGAATACGTGAAAGAATATCCCGTTCATTTACTTCTTTTCACATTTGCTTAATAGAATAGCCTCACAGGTACAAGGAGAGGAAAAAAGAGTAAATAATTAACTGAAGGGATATTAAACTTTTATGGCAACTCACCTCATTGTGTTGAAGCGCGAAAACAGAGAGAGAGAGAGAGAGAGAGAGAGAGAGAGAGAGAGAGAGAGAGAGAGAGAGAGAGGTTGATTATTAATTCCAGTACTCTACTAAAACCTGTTACTGTTGTGAATTTAATTAGAAGATACGAAATTCATGATTCTTATTATATTTATAGGTTTAGAAATACTATAAATATGTTCCCGATGCCCTGAATGAAAGGAACACGTAAAAGCATTGGCATTTTACTGGTGTCAAGTTAAGAGGGAAGGAAAGCTCATTCATTTATCTGCCTTATCCGTGTGAAGTCAGCGAAGATTAGTGAAATAAGAACAAATGATGTAAAGTATTTAAAAGGTACCAGAATATGCAATCAGTTACTCCTATAGCATCGAAGTTTCATGATCCCCTTTTAGAATACCTGATCGGATGTTGAGTAAAATCAACATCACCTGATATACTAATCATTCTTTTCCTTATACACGGGGAGACTGACCAAAGATTAAACACTTAACCTTCTCACTACTGGGACATTTTTACATCGAGTTGTGGGTATGATTAAACGATTTTCCTTACATTAGGAAGGGTTTATGAAGGTCAGAAGATTAATGGCCAGAGTCTTCACGATTTTAATCCCCACATAACTTTTCTGAAGCTGCGTAAAATCAACAAATAGAAACTAAAATAAATATGAAAATGCGTCATGGTACTGAAGGGATTAAGAAACATCACCTAATATAATTTCTTACTCTTCAAAGTTTGTACAATAAAAGGTTAAATATTTCAAATCCGAATAAACATGGAAAAGTGAAAAATCTGGCTAGTAATGTAGTCTTTCGTGAATCATTTAAGTGAGAGCGACGTCCCTGAGGATTAAGGTAACTTATTACTTTCACACAAAGCCTGAAAAGAATATAAATTCCAAATATAACACGCACGAAAAAAGAAAAAGAAGAAGAAGAAGAGGGAAAAGAACGGACCAGGAAGGGATGACATACGTTCTGAGAGAGAGAGAGAGAGAGAGAGAGAGAGAGAGAGAGAGAGAGAGAGAAAGTCCTCGTGTGTCGTAGGGAAGTATTTCAATCACTGTTTCTACCACTAGTGCTACTATGCCAAAAGTCTCACCTCCACCATTTCAAAAGACTGTATTATTTAAACTGACATGAGTTATCTAATGGGTTTGCGTTTTTACAATTCTAGAGACAGAGTGACATCATTTTTACATTATAAACTGGAGAAACGCTCTTGAAAACACCGCTAATCATCTCTGTGACCTTGGAATATATTTGTGGAGAGAGAGCAAAGCGTTTCTGAGTACCGGCCCATGACGCACCACCGTTGGCCACTCCTGCACTCTCTCTCCCTCTCGTTCGTCGTGGAGCCTCAAAGTTGGATTGGCATCACTTTCATTCGGCGGGAAATATAGTGGATCTCAATTGCTTTTCCTTCGCAGTTAATTCTCATCTAATTGCAAGACGGTAATAACTTCCCATTCTTTCCCCTCTTTTAAATTTCGGTGAACGTCAGATTTCCCTCTTAATGTGTGAGATACGCAGCCATTCAAGGCCTCCGGATAAACGAAGTTGGGAAGGTGTGCAATAATGGAAGAATTACTACCCTGAACCACACATCCCAGCAATCCCTCCCCAGCTACCTCCACGTGAACATGCCGATAATATTCATAGATACACATTAATGCACCACGCCCATGCTACGTTGAGCCCGCCGTTTAGTGAGCTGACCCGTTGGTGGTATGGCATGTGCTGTGCCTTGAGTGCCCTGAGTCAGGTGTTCACGCTATGTAAGAGAGCGAGTTGCTATATTTGAGAGATTTGTAACGGTAGAGATTGACTGACAATGACTTAAATCCTTCTCCATATTAACAACTTGAAAACCATGACGTGTTTCCATATTCATTTTTCTTACTATTTTTCAGATTTTATACAGCTTCAGAAACTCATCTCGGGTGATTAGAAAAATGAAGACTGTGGCCATTAATCTTCTGAACTCCATAGATCTTTCCTAATATAAATAAAATGGTCTAATCGTACACAAATCTCAAGATAAAAATGTGTCCCAGTATTGAAGGGGTTAATGAATACACTATAATTGTCTATAGGGAGCACACAAACACTAACATTCTTTTTTATTTTGTTTCTTTATATAATTATCACTATTTTAATTTTTCTATTACCTAGTTTTCCATTTCCGATAAAAGGAAATTATGTGTTACACTATACTTTTGTATCTGCAAGGCAACCTAGGATGGAAGTAAAGGGAAAAAATTAGTAAGTAGATTTAACGAATTCTTTGAACAATGGAACGACAATTAAAAAAAGCTTCCTGGTCCCTTTACTCCAGGGTACATAAAAATACACAGCCAGCAATACGCAGCCATAATCAAATCATGCGTAGGTAAAGGTGTGTGTGTGTGTGTGTGTGTGTGTGTGTGTGTGTGTGTGTGTGTGTGTGTGTGGCTTACCAAACATTCACAAAAGAAGTAAAATCTGTAGTCATCAAGAATTCTCTCTCTCTCTCTCTCTCTCTCTCTCTCTCTCTCTCTCTCTCTCTCTCTCTTGGAAGATATGGTGGTCAGGTCTCTCTCTCTGGAAAAAACAGGATTTTCAGAGTAACTCCCTTGCAGAGGCATACGCCGCCCTCCACAACTCCCTGATGCAATTATCGTAGAAGACAGAAGAAGCAGGAAACATAAGGACGTTCTTTGCCACCTGAACGACAATTTCGAAAATAATCCGATCGCTGACGATTTCTGTCTATTCACTTGTTAATGTTTACTTATTTATTTACGCAGTTATGAAAGAAAGGTGGCTGTCGGGGAGAGAACTCGTGGCAGGCGTGTCCCTCAGGTAGCAGAGGAGGAAACCTTTCAGCAGAAGGGCTGCTCAGAATACTTGAGCTACAGACCAAACAGAGTCCCGATAGGCCTAGCTAGCCAGTGCTGGATCAGCTTCAGCTCGTACGACGTAAGATGACAGGCTGACAGACTGAGCGCATCTTGCTGACTTATGGTAAAAAAGATAAGCAGAGCAAGGATTTGGTAGCGACACGTTTCTTGTAGAGTATCAATCTGCAGCCACTCACTGACTCTTGCCCAAAACCACGCTGAACGAATGATGACTGGTGCTTGTTTATTTGCACTGACAAAGAGCAGATATCCGACGCACATTCACCTCTCCTATTCTTCACACTGCTCCAACTACACTAAACAAAAGACTAGTAATACTTAAAGAGAAAAACCTTGACAACGTGCAGAGTACTGACTGAATTACAGTGTACTTGCCACAGCCTCTTTATGAAGCATACAACACAACTCACCACCCCTGAAATATTCATATGCATTGTATGTCCCACCTTTGCCATTACTAACATCAGCCATCCCCATCATCCGCCACTTATACCACATAGTACATTTCCTCTCCACTGCCTTCCATTTTCCCTCGCCACACTGCTGCCGAACACACTTGGGGCACACTGTCCGCCCCTCACAACGGATGGATCCTCTTCCGCAACATTTCCTCTCCTCCACGCTGCTGCCACATGTAGGTACAGCCCCACGACCTCCTTGTCAATACACGTAACATTGCTGAGTATTTCACTACACCGATGAAAGTGTAGGAAACACTGAAGAAAGCATATGGTATAAGTAATTATTCTCTCTCTCTCTCTCTCTCTCTCTCTCTCTCTCTCTCTCTCTCTCTCTCTCTCTATATATATATATATATATATATATATATATATATATATATATATATATATATATATATATATATATATATATATATATATATATATATATATATATATATATATATATATATATATATATATATATATATATATATATATATATATATATATATATATATATATATAAGTAGTGCTTCTAAATCGTGAGGTGTACGGTGGGCTCTCGTCCAGTCACACATGAGAGATCCGAGGTGAAATGGGTCAAATGGATGAGCGAGCCATATGCACACAAATACAAATGGGTGCGTTATGTACATAAATTTCTCTTTTTCAGTGCATCATTGAATTTATCTTCCGTAATTTATGCCTCAACACTAAAACTGCCGCAAGTGTCTGCTTCTGCCCTAACCCTGTTGGCCAGGCGTGAAGTCCATGCATATTTTATCGTGTTTGGAACAAATTAAAAAGATATGTGTTTGCGGCCCAATCTCCCCTTCCTGTTAGGGAAAGAGAAGTGAGGCTATTTGGCCCAAAAGAGGAGGGTGGAGGGTCGCCGCTCCCCACACATGAGTTTGTGTGGTCGGGGCCACTAATGCTTCTCTCTGGTGAAGCACCGGCCATCAACCAACCTCCATTCTGCCAAGAAACAAAATATGACAATCAATCACGCCAAAAATTGATGGAGCATATTCGTGTTATGTCCTTAGTTTCTCAAAAAAAAAAAATAATAATAAGGAATAATATAACGAGTAGATAGGGATGTACTACCTGGAGGGGCGTTAGCACACCACGACACCAGAGAACCATCTCACTGCCCCACGCCCCCAAATTCAGGTGAGCATGTGTCGCTTTTCTCTGATGTTGTTGCTCTTCTGCTCTTCTTTTGTAAACATTTATCATTTTCATTATTATTATCATCATGATTATTATTATCATTATTATTATCATTATCATTATTATTGTCATTATTATTGTTATCATTGTTTTTGTCATTATTTTCATTATTATCATTTTTGTTATTATTATTATCATTATTATTATTATTATTATTATTATTATTATTATTATTATTATTATTATTATTAATATTATTATTATTATTATTATCATCATTATTTTTATTATTTTATTATTATTATTATCATTATTATTATTATTATTATCATCATCATTATTATTATTATTATTATCATTATTATTATTATTATTATTATTATTATTATTATCATTATTATTAATATCATTATTATCATTGTTATTATTATTATTATTATTATTATTATTATTATTATTATTATTACTATTATTATCATTATTATTATTATCATTATTATTATTATTATTATTATTATTATTATTACTATTATTATTATTATTATTATTATCATTATTATTACTATTTTCAGTAGTAGTAGTAGTAGTAGTAGTAGTAGTAGTAGTAGTAGTAGTAGTAGTAGTAGTAGTAGTACCAGTAGTAGTAGAAATACCATCATTATTCTACGTCTGCTTTTTCTATATCATGATTATCTACCTTTATATTTCCTCCACTTTCTCCCCTTTCTTTCTCTTCCTCCTGCTTTTCTCTCTGAAGCGAGGAAAGGTAATTTTTCCGTGATGGCATCAATACTTCGCCATGCCAATGAGGGTCGCTGCTCTATCTCTGTTTGGCCAGACATCGGTAAGAGAACCTCATTATCGGGAGAAGAGGATAAGTAGTTGGCCAATATTTATCCTGCGTCTCTCCACACCCTCGTTGTCCTCCCTCCCTCCGCCTTCACCCACGCTCTTATCCTCTCTTGGCAGGATAACTCTGATGTTCTACTTGCGTCAAAGGACATGTCTCGTACTCCAATTCTTTTATACGTAGCTTTTTGATACACACGTTGAAAAAATAGTAACTATGCTTCGTACTCCTCCTCTAACACGCATTTTTTTTTTTCAGGCAGTAAGGGAAATAGCACTATGATTTGTTTCAAGGGGGCTCAGTGAGGTATTACGTATACAATCACTTGAATCTGTGCCAGGTAAGTCACATTAATCCCTATTGTGAAATACATTCTGATTCAAACCGAAGTGATAAACAGAAAGGAAGTGTAAACAATCAGGAGATGCATTGTGTACTGCGAAGAGTTTATGGAAGAAGAAATTGCATACGCGCTGTACAGGAATAGTAAGGAAACGTGGCGGTGGACTTGATATGGTGAAAAGGAAAGGGTTTGTGTATATTAAGAGTGTTGGGTACACATCTGACAGGGGACGCATCTGCCAGGCGCCCTGCAGCATCCTCCATCAGGCTATTCATGCAGGGCAACAGTGCAGTGAACACCATCACATGCTCAGACCCAGGATAGACATTTTTCTCTTAAGCAATGCGAAAAAAATAACGATACAATAAAGATGCATCAACGACACAATATCGATATTCTTCTGAATCTGTTCGTCTGAGAGAGAGAGAGAGAGAGAGAGAGAGAGAGAGAGAGAGAGAGAGAGAGAGAGAGAGAGAGAGAGAGTTGTCACTGGTGCATTCTGTATTTTGAAGGACATATCATATAGTGTCCAATACTTTCTCTATCTCTCTGTTCCTTTATGCTGGGTGCCACAAGAGTCGACACGTGTGACATATTCTATGCATTCTGTGTCTCGCTGAGTGATAGTGCTCTGACATTCAATTTCTTCTTTGTTTTATTCCATCAAAGGTAAGAACATGGAATCGTCGTTTTACATATCTTAATACTCTACTTATGTTTTTATTTAGTACTTAATTGAAAACTAGCTGGTATTGGTTTAATCTTTTATCTGGGAATGGTTTACTTTTTACTGTTTAGATAATATTTTGCACCTCAGTGCTTGCATATTAGTCCATATGGATGAAAAGAGCCTTTTTTTCCAGTGGCAAAGTTCAAAGCAATCACTCCTTTGTCTACGGTTGATAATAAACACGAGTTTCAGTTAAACATTTCCCAGCATTACACATGTGTATCTTTTAAAATTGACTTAAAAGCATTCACAGCCGCTACTTTTCATCTTGAAAATCCATCATCCTCACTTGCGAAAACTCACCAACAGTTTTTTTTTGTTCCTTGAGCCTCGGCGGCCTTCATCTCCAAGGCGGCGTCCTGCTCGCCTGGTGAGCTCCCATGGCAGGGCCTCCCTCAGGCATCTCCACCTCTTAGCGAAATTAACACTGTCGTATTGATTTTGGATGCAGCATAATATTCGAAGTGCTCGTCATGCCCTAATTCTTAGGCTTGACGATCTCGCAATAGGAAACCGAGCGACAGCATTAACAACATCAAACACTAAAGTCAACTGAAGACCTCGAACACTGGATACAATACTTATTTCTCACATTTTCCACTTAATACTTACAGAATTACATGGATGTATCAGAGATTGAAAAGTGGTAACTGTAATGTTTACATGTCTTCCAAGAGAGAGAGAGAGAGAGAGAGAGAGAGAGAGAGAGAGAGAGAGAGAGATCATACTTGAATGGCTAACTGACTTCTCAAAACTATATTCACGACAAGAAATTACAGCAAATTAATCTAGAACGATTATTTAATTTAAAAAACCCGTCATAAAAGAAGACTGGTGGGCAAGGAACAAGATATTTCAATTATTTACGCCAAATCCAAGCAATCCCTCGTAATGGAGTCGCGCCTTATCATTATCAACAACCACTTTTCCTTAATTATCACACGCTCCCTAGTACCTCCTCCTCCTCCACCTCATCCTCCTCCTCCTTATCCATCTTCTCTTTTATTTCCTCCTTCTTCCTTATATCTCCACATATACATATAAATAACAATATTTTGAGAGTGTTTGTATATGGGTGTATATATGTGTTTCATTACAAGAGTCTGCGCAGATCGAGATGCAATTATCATTTAGCATAACATACTGTCACTTTTTGTAATTCCTTCGAAGCAGTGTTGGTATGTTTCAGTCTTAAGTGACTTATACGCATGTGCTTTCAGAATAAAAAGAATTTTTTGTATGTTATATTCCCTGTTTGTGCTCCAAAGACGGAAGAAAACTTTCACGGGTAAGAAAATGTGTTTGGATATGCCAAACATCCACACCAGGTACATTTGTTATGCATTACTGCTTCAGCGCGGCAAGATTTCTGTGCTTGTAGATATAAATAGATTTTCACATCAAAGCGTCATGTACCGTAGAATTTTTTATTATAAGCTGTAATTATATGTTACATATTTCATTGTAAAGTTTATACTGAAAATAGAACTACAATATATCATTAATTAAATTGACGAGAGAGACATCACACGTGTGACGGAAACACGATCTATTGATACAATGAAAGAAGAAAAAATTTGACTTTGATCGAGAAACGCAATTGTACGTATCTCCCCCTTCGAAAACAGAAACAGCTTCATAAAATGGTAGAACACGCAGCTCTGTCAACGACCATGTACACGAAGCCGGATGCAATATGTGCTTTTCTTCCAGCAGTCCACTGACCGGGGCGATGGCAACACGACCGTTTTCATTTTCATTTCAATATTCACTCAGCGGCTCCAAAATTAATGCGGCTGGAGATGGTGCAGATGTAATGAATAGCCACCACATATAGAAATGATAATGAGAAATTACTTTTACATTATGATAAGGAATTCTTTGTGTGTTAATATCACTAGCATTTCTTTTCATCTGCAACAGCTAAACTGCTGAAAATGTTAACCATATATAACAAGAATTTCATGTACTCAACGTCAAGGGCACGAATAACGAATAACAATAGTAGCAGTATGTCATAACAGCGTTATTAAAAAGTTGGTGAGTTACTATGATTGGAAACTGAATGAGAGCAAAGAAGTGAAAAGGAAAAAATATATACAAATGTAGAGAGTGAAATAAAAGAACAAAGAATGGATCTCTTCCCAATGACCACAACAGCTTATTTGGCTGGCCTGGCTGGTTAGCAAGACATGAGACGCATTGTTAGCTACATCCTCCATGTCGCTTCCACCCCTAATATTCCTCAGATGTGGCTGCAGGTGACATGTTTCAGGCACTGATTACCACGGCCGACTGGCGAGAGTGAGAACCAGATTAACGCCACGCTAACCCTGTTAAGACTTGACTGCCTCCTGACGGGTGGGATAATGATTCTCCGGCGACGGGAACGAAGGCGACTGTCACCTCTGTCCGAGACACTACCGGTCACCTGGTGCTGTTGTGAATGTCTTAAGAGAGGTTGTTGTTTTTTCTCTAAATGGATCTTGCACTTGTTCTAATCATATTACATACTTACACATAGATAGGTAGGCTGAAATATTTGTTACCAGGAACAGACGAAACATATCTCAGGGAACTTAGAGAATACAAAGAAGTTATTGATGCCTTTAGGAAATCGCTACACTCACGACAGGTAATAGTAACGTAGGAGCAAGCGAATGTATTGTAGTAACCTGTATGACAAAAGCTACACATAATAGCATGACCCTATCAATGTGCAGTTTTACTTAAGAACAAAAGAACGTAAGAAAATGAGGGAAGTTGCAAGAAGTATTAGACCTACACGTGGCAGTCACTATTTCTCTGCTATTCCATGAGGTTGTCTCAAAACTTAAATGACTTTCATACAACAAAAGGACGTCAGATGAGTTGATGAAAATGGATCGCAGCAAAGGACGCTTCTTCTGGGAATGTTATCTGACACTTTCCTTGTTCCCTCCCTTCCCTTGTGTAAAGTTCTTTGTTAATATACAGCCCTTCTCTGTAAAAAGGAGACTTAACAGCAACAGTAATTTCACTTCAATTCTCAGTTTACATTTCCCTCTGGAGTTTATTTTGCCTCACTGAAATCCTGTCACTCTCTTTCATTTTTTTTTTATTTTACGAACTTCTTTTATTCCCCCTCTCTCTCTCTCTCTCTCTCTCTCTCTCTCTCTCTCTCTCTCTCTCTCTCTCTCTCTCTCTCTCTCTCTCTCTCTCCCGGTAGTCGCATAAACGCACTTCTCTGAGCTCGACATTCGCACAAAGTTTTCTACTCTATCTTCGCTGCTGAGTACGGCGCAACAATAGAGCAATACATCACGGTACTTGCCTTCGCCCTCCTAGGAGATCATTCATGCTTTCATTTTCTACTCAGACTTCACAAGAACGTGCTAACTGGCGAAGATGAAGCACGAGAGGGTCCTGATTTAGCTCAGAATAGAGAGAGAGAGAGAGAGAGAGAGAGAGAGAGAGAGAGAGAGAGAGAGAGAGAGAGAGAGAGAGAGAGAGAGAGAGAGACATTCTTTCTCTCTCTCTCTCTCTCTCTCTCTCTCTCTCTCTCTCTCTCTCTCTCTCTCTCTTCTCTTTCTTTGCCGTTCTGCATTTTGTTTTACTCTCTCTCTCTCTCTCTCTCTCTCTCTCTCTCTCTCTCTCTCTCTCTCTCTCTCTCTCTCTCTCTCTCTCCCCACCACACTATTTCTCTGTCCCGTAAGGTAATCCCTTCCTCGGCTGACTTATTTTTGTACCGGGGTAAAAATACTCTCTAACTTTCTCCATTCTACATACAACTCGGAGGTAACAGCCTGTCACCCGGTAGCCACAACGCAGGGTGGGCAGTAATTTGGCGGGTGCATCGTTTCACATGTTTCTTCAAAATTTTCATGTTATATTTTGTTGCTAGTGGTGGTAGTGGTAGGGGTACTGGTGGTGGTGGTGTGAGTGCCTCTGTTGTTGATGTTTGTGGTGTCGATGTTACGAGTACTGGTGTGTGTTGCGGTGTTTCCCTGGCTGGTAGAGTAGTTTGTAGAGTTGAGTACTTGGGATGGTTCATATTTTTTTCCCTCTAGTTTTATTCTTTTCTTTATTTCGTTATGTAGTGTTGTGTTTTCTGTTCCATTTTTTTTCTTTTCCTTTTCCTTTTTTTTTTTTTTTCTTAAGCAGCTTTACAAATATACGTCTCGTCTCGTCTGTGCCTTCTCTGATTGTTGTGTATGTATTCTTTGTTTGGGTTCCTTGTTTTATCTTTTCTTTCTCGCTTTCATCTAGTGGTGGTGTACTTTTATCATGCTTTTTTCCAGTTTCGTTCTTTATGCCTTGGTATGTGTATTTCTCTCTCTCTCTCTCTCTCTCTCTCTCTCTCTCTCTCTCTCTCTCTCTCTCTCTCTCAGCCACCTTTTCCTACATTTTCTCGCTGGATGCTCTATTTTTCTACTACATATTGTTTTAATCGCAGATAGTATTTCCCCTCTCTCTCTCTCTCTCTCTCTCTCTCTCTCTCTCTCTCTCTCTCTCTCTCTCTCTCTCTCTCTCTCTCTCTCTCTCTCTCTCTCTCTCTCTCTCTCTCTCTCTCTCTCTCTCTCTCGTCGTATCTTCCCCTCGCTGTCCTTTCTTCCTTCCCTCCCATCCTCCCCTTCCCTTCTCTTCCTCTAATTCTGCACTTTTTCTTTTCCCCTCTTTTTTTTCTGCTCTTCTTGGCTTAGAGGTCACGGCATTCTTCCCAGTCTTGATACTAGCACAAGTTTCCAAGTTTACCTTCACTCCGAGATGGACTCCAGACACATTATAAAGGAGACGTCCCTAGAGGAAAACCGAGGGTAGACTTTCCGTTGTACTCTCAACACAAATTTCCAGCAGTGTCATTTCAGACTTGTAGAGGCTGTCCATTTTGTCGTGAACTTGTTTACCGCAGGTTGTTAGCGTCAAGTTGCCCTTTTCTACTTTATTAATGAGCAAGGGGTCGGAGGAGGAAAGTCAAGAGAAGGAAGCAAAAGGAGGAAGGAGAAACGTAGGGAAGCATGAAGTTTGGCGTGCGTATACTTAAGTGCAATTACTGAAAAGTATTACCCACTTGAGCTTTTTTTCATTGAAAATACTCGTTAATTTCAAGCGCTATTATCCACAACCTCTCCACTTACAGTTTACTTGTGATGCTGAAAAAAATATACTTTTCTTTAACTCTTGGTAAAATGACTTCCTTTTTAATCACATCAATGATAAAAATAAAAACATGATAATACATACACTAAACTTGTGCTTGTTTTAACGAAAATGGGCATTATACTGAATACACCAAAATTAAGGTTATAATTCAGTGCACTGTTTTCTTTATCAATAATTTACTGAAGATACATCCATATAATAAAGAGTCTTATTTCCGACACTGATGAAACAATATCCAGTAAAGGCGAGGCAATGAGACGAGCATGTTATCTCGCTCCATTTTAGGCTCGCCAGACTCCTGTATAACTCTTTACATTCTTCGATGTTACGACTCGCTATCACAAGTTTCGGTGCATTAAATCCACAGAAGCACCAAACCGAGCAAATGGTTTGTGTGCGGGGGCGGGGGGTTAGACAAGTTAAGATGGAATTGGACCAGGGAAGAGGGAGAGAACGAGCCGGTCGACACTATTGTTGTTTTAATTCTTTTAATGGCTGTCCTGTGTGTTTGGCTGTGTACCTCGTGTTTGGCTGTCTGTCTGGGTGTTTCGCTGTGTACCTCGTGTTTAGCTGTCTGTCTGTGTGTTTGGCTGTGTACCTCGTGTATGGCTGTCTGTCTGGGTGTTTGGCTGTGTACCTCGTGTATGGCTGTCTGTCTGGGTGTTTGGCTGTGTACCTCGTGTTTAGCTGTCTGTCTGGGTGTTTGGCTGTGTACCTCGTGTTTAGCTGTCTGTCTGGGTGTTTGGCTGTGTACCTCGTGTTTGGCTGTCTGTCTGTGTGTTTGGTTGTGTATCTCGTGTTTAGCTGTCTGTCTGGGTGTTTGGCTGTGTACCTCGTGTATGGCTGTCTGTCTGGGTGTTTGGCTGTGTACCTCGTGTTTAGCTGTCTGTCTGGGTGTTTGGCTGTGTACCTCGTGTTTTGCTGTCTGTCTGGGTGTTTGGCTGTGTACCTCGTGTTTAGCTGTCTGTCTGGGTGTTTCGCTGTGTACCTCGAGTTTAGCTGTCTGCCTGGGTGTTGAGCTCTGTATGTGTCTGTAAGTGTACCTGGTGTTTGGTTGCTTGTCTGAGTGTTTGGCTTTCTACCTGGATGCCATGTCTGCTCTCTAGGGAATATATGAGATGTTTTCGCCGACATACCCACATATACTCCCTTCAAATTTGATCGCTATTGTAAGTTATTGCACATCCTCCTATTATGTGGATCTACGAGGACAAACAAGAAAACATCAATCATTTTCTTGTTACATATAATCACTCACCAAACAATCCACTCAGGCACACTTATTCTCAACCGTGTATTCATGTTCTTATACCCACAATCATCCTTATACCTTCCAAAACATCCATTCACCGATCCATAATCCATAAACCATTCCACCTCTCATAAGTACCTCCCGCATGTACCACTCACTCACACTCACACACACTCCTCCCGCGATTCACTCAACTCTTTCCTTCAGGACACACATCGATCCATTCATATCACATGTTTCCTCGACAGGGCAAATTTTACAAACACTTTTTCATACACCCAAAGAAACTTTTCCAGATATCCTTTGGAATACAGTTGACAAGTTCGGCAAAACTGCCATCTCCTCCACCTTAGCCACATTCAGTCTCGTCTTTTGGCGTGGAAAAACATCGCCTGGGAACATAATAATGATGTATTGTCTCTCGATGTGTTTTCTAGACACAAAAGATCATCTTGCTCATTATAATTCTCCATTCTTTTTTTTCATATTCTTCTTCATAGAAATAAACAAAGGTAAGGTCTAGGTTGATTTGTTTCTTGCATAGATATGTCGCAATTACTTTCAGTGACTATAATCATTGAAATGGAACAAAAATAATTAAAAAGTATTATCAAATACTCATACAAGCATTTTACATTTTTTTTATCTTTTTTTTCTCGTTAAAGCATCACTTTTATAAGTAGGTCAGGCTCGGCGCTCGTGTGTGTGTGTGTGTGTGTGTGTGTGTGTGTGTGTGTGTGTGTGTGTGTGTGTGTGTGTGTGTGTGTGTGTGTGTGTGTGTGTGTGTGTGTGTGTGTGTGTGTGTGTGTGTGTGTGTGTGTGTGTGTGTGTGTGTGTGTGTGTGTGTGTGTGTACATGTGTGTGCGCGCGCGCTCGCATCACGGGAGGTGGAAGTGTCGAATGAGGTCTGTGAGGGTAAATGATCCAGAGTTCCTCTAGTGAACCAAAAAAAAAAAAAAACAGCGGGAGGTCCGGGCCCTCAGATCAAGCTTACAGCAGGTTGCCCAGGCACGACCAGGGTGAACCACTATTGCCCTTACCTTACATTCCTCACCTTAAAGCAAAAATTAAAAAAAAATAAAGTAAACTATAACGAATTGCTTGTACACACACACACACACACACACACACACACACACATATATATATATATATATATATATATATATATATATATATATATATATATATATATATATATATATATATATATATATATATATATATATATATATATATATATATATATATATATATATATATATATATATATATATATATATATATATATATATATATATATATATATATACACATGTATATATACATATGAAAGAAAGAACATGTATGAAAGAAGTGAGTGCCATTTTTGATACCACCACTGAATGGAAAAGAAGTGAAAGACTTTGATAAAAACTTTCCGTGAATAAGACAGAAAGATTTACTGTCGAATATCTTCCTCTTTGACGTTTGTGACATTTGCTCCGTATATATTACTTTATTTCACGAAATATAATATGATTCTTCTATATTTTAACATATTCATTGCTAAAAGTCCACTCATCTCACTATTTGCATGGAGATCACCATTCATCTCAATAAATGTACTAAAAACTATACCGAGAGCTACAAAGATGCACAAAAAAGAAAAAGAGATTATAATACATCAAAAGATACACAGACGTAGTATTATTCTCACCCAAACCATGAAAACATAAGAGTGAATGTCTTCACATAAATACGTCAAGAGACGAAGAAATATCGGCGTCATAAAACGAAGAAGAAAGACTAATAACGCAAGAAACTGTTTCCATTAAGACCTAAGACCGCAGGCCGGGACGTGAGGCGCAAGGATGATATAATGGCGTTTACGAAGAAGGAAAGGAGGAAAGGCAGCGGGAGGCAAGAAGGAGAGGAGCGAGAGGAGGGAAGGAAGGAGGAGACGAGGCAAAGTAAAAGAGGGTCCTGAATGGAAAGAGTAAAAAGCGTGGAAGAAAATATGGAAAGGAAGGGAGCAAAATAAGAACAAAAGCCAGCGCCAAAAACCATGACAGCCTGGAAAAGTGTGGGGAGAAAACAAACTTCAATTTTGACAGGGAGGCAGCTTACCGCCAGGACACAAAAATGACGTTCAGCCTGCATTATTATTAGCGACAGTGCGGACGTTGCTTCGCTGACGGCTGCGCTGAATAACACTAAAAGCATACTTTGTGTTAATGGTGATGGCTGTGGTAATGATGGTGGTAGTGGTGGTAATGATGGTAGTGGTAGTGCTGGTAGGATGGTGGTGATGATGGTGGTGGTGGTGGTGGTGGTGGTGGTGGTGGTGGTGGTGGTGGTGATGGTGATGGTGGTGGTGGTGGTAGTGGTGGTAATGATGGTAGTGGTAGTGCTGGTAGGATGGTGGTGATGTAGTGCAAGTAGTAGTAGTAGTAGTAGTAGTAGTAGTAGTAGTAGTAGTAGTAGTAGCAGCAGCAGCAGCAGCAGCAGCAGTAGTAGTAGTAGTAGTAGTAGTAGTAGTAGTAGTAGTAGCAACAACAGCAGCAGCAGCAGCAGTAGTAGTAGTAGTAGTAGTAGTAGTAGTAGTAGTAGTAGTAGTAGTAGTAGTAGTAGTAGTAGTAGTAGTAGTAATAGCAACAACAGCAGCAAAAGCAGAAGTAGCAGTAGCTGAAGTTGTAGTATTAGTAGAAGTACCGAGAGTGATACTAGCAAAATCTAGACATACAAAGCAATCAACTTAAAATCTTAGCAGATGCAATAGTGTTTCGTCTCAGTATTACCATTCATACCATCATAAACGACAAAACAGCAAGAAAAAAGTATATACCGAGCAACTTCTTCCTTGATATAATTTCATACATAATAAAACTCACTTTACCTGTGAACGTCTCTTTTCATTACATCAGCAAATGCAAAGAAGAATGTGTACCTGTTATGTGCGCTTGTTCCTTGCTTTTCCAACCTACCTTCGCACACATCCAGGAACACAGTGGCGCGGTGCAGGGAAAAGGTATGCGTAACTTTAAAGTGTGGACGAACCCATGCTGCCTTTCAGAGCCAAAGGGGATAGTGTAAACAAGTTCCTCCACGCCCCCCTTTTGCACCATTCGTCTGTGAGTGGGTGGCTGGGTGCATGGGTGGCTAAGGTCGGTCTCTCTCTCTCTCTCTCTCTCTCTCTCTCTCTCTCTCTCTCTCTCTCTCTCTCTCTCTCTCTCTCTCTCTCTCTCTCTCTCTCTCTCTCTGCCTTACAGGATGCATTAGTCTCGCCTCTAGGGAAAAACAAAACCTTGGTAGTGAGAGTATCCTAGACTGACCTCGATGCTTTCTTTGCTTTAGACTCTGAAACGATACGAGGCACGAGTATAATAATGGTAATAATTGTGATCATAGTAATAGCCACTTATTGTAATGATTATATTGGCATTTTTCAAGAGCAGTTGTTATTCTACATCCTATGTACATCATCTGTCAATCGTGAACTGACTGTTTGATCAAGGTTACAGTTATGTTCATTATTAAACGTCAATATATAAACTGCTTCTCTTTTTGTCACTAATTTGTCTTTTGCAACATCAAGCACCAAATAGATTCATAAATAAGTGAAAAGTATAGTGTGGAACCATAATTCTGTACTGAGAGAGAGAGAGAGAGAGAGAGAGAGAGATTTTACACTGCATCAAAGGTTGGCTTCCTTAACCTTCTCCATTTATCTCTGTTGGCTGCTCCTTCACTCCCGGTTGCCGTATCAACACTTCTTAAATCCTCTTTTCATCTTCTTTTTGCTATGCCGTGTTTTCTTTTCACCGTCCCTAAGCTGCCATTCCATTTCTCAGGACTGGTGATGATAAAGTTTTAGCAGTCACCAGGAAGCGTCGGTCTGCACTTCACTATGTTGCAGGCCATTCAACTTAGAACAACTCTCTCTCTCTCTCTCTCTCTCTCTCTCTCTCTCTCTCTCTCTCTCTCTCTCTCTCTCTCTCTCAGTCGGGGTGCCTTTCTCTTTCGCTTCATTTAAGTTTCTCCATATATCAGTCTAGCGCACGTCCTTCACGGCTGAAACTTGCCTTGGCTATACCTTCAGGTTGACCCTTATCACAACTTCACTCATAAATCTTGTCGCTGGTTATCATCCTCCTGACACTATGCCTCACCCGTCTCTCCTCTTCATCAGCTGTGTCCAAGTAATTAAATTCTCCTCTCCTATCCAAGCAGACTACAGACACCTAAGTGTTAACTCTTGACACATTGACTATTCAGTGAAACGTTGTCATTGTTTATGGGATTAGTGCACCACCGCCAAGGGAACGACCGCACGAGAAAAATCATTGTACCTTGTTGTAAGTTATCTTCAGTGTGTTGGTTCCCGCTAGGATGTGCGCTGCCATCTGCAACATTGTTTGAGAGAGAGAGAGAGAGAGAGAGAGAGAGAGAGAGAGAGAGAGAGAGAGAGAGAGAGAGAGAGAGAGAGAGAGAGAGAGAGAGAGAATGCGCAAATTGTAGCTTTGTTCTTTATTATATTTTATTTGAAGATATTGATTTGAAAATTACTGCATGTGTGATAAAGCAACAAGCGTTTAATCTAAAGCAGTGAATTGTGAGCACCTTTACTTGCATCATTCCTTATCACTTACGTCCTGTAGGCGCAGGGACACTCACACGATTTTTTCTGAACTCCTTAAATCAACGACGACCTCTAATTAAGAATAGTTTAGTTCAAATTACATCTCATCAAAACAATATTTCTAACACACTACTGTCAGCTAATATCTATGCTTCTTTTGATTTAACCCTTTAACCGTACTGGCTTCGTACCCTCTTAACAGTACCCCTTGGCCAAACACAGCAAAGAACCCATGCATTATCCCGGCACCTTGGCGCCGGCCAGCATGGCATCGCCTGTAATCAGTGGCGGCGTCATGAAGGCTTCACGTAATGACTGGCTACGGCACGGTCTATCCCCTTAAAAAAGAGTAATCACTCGTATTCCTGACAATTCAGAGCACGAACATAATATTATTCTGGCATTAATATGCGCCTCTCATGCCAACTCAGACGTTCGGAATCTGATGACAGAGAGAGAGAGAGAGAGAGAGAGAGAGAGAGAGAGAGAGAGAGAGAGAGAGAGAGAGAGAGAGAGAGAGAGAGAGAGAGAGAGAGAGAGAGAGAGAGAGAGAGAGAGAGAGAGAGAGAGAGAGAGAGAAATTTCTTTACGAGAACAATTTAAAAAATGAGCGACACTAGTAACATAACACGTGTACATATTTGCAACATAACGTGTGCACTAGGGATTTATTACAAGTAGTGTGAACTGCAGTTAGGCAACAGCAAGGTGGGTTACGTAATATGTACAAAGTAAGCATTTAGTGTCAAGCTCATTTCTTATTCCAGTGTTCTCACGGGTTTTTCTTCCACACTAATAACTTGCCCCGGATAAAGCATAAGACCTTAATTAATAACGGAATTATCTCAGTCTTAACAAAAAGTATAGTCATGTCTACTTATTGCTTTCATCCACACATGCACTCTTAAAAAAATAAATAATGAACATTTTCGCATATTTTCTGGCGTTTTCACGTTTATATCATTATAATAAAGTGCATAGTATTTTTTAACGAGTGAAAGGCTTCATCATCATTTTCTTTTCTTTACCAGGCAGGCAGTACAACCTTCCATTAATACGAGCACTATTATGTGAAAAAAATCTTGCGCAAACTCTTCCACTCACTGATTATTAAGGCCTTGTTTTATTACATGCACGGTTTTCTAGCTTTTAGTTAGAGGGATTTATATTTTTTTCTTATAAAATATTACAAGTGTGATACGTCAAACACACACAAAAAAATATATCGTCACCAAAATGCATTCCAAAGACATCAACTATTATAATTAACTTCATGATTATAATGCACTAACATTATTCAGCACAAGTATGCAAAATTCAAGGAATGAACGAAGTTATGAAACAAAGGTACGTTTTCTCCTTAATTAGAAGAAAAATTTTAAAAATCGCAAGACTAAAATCAAGGTTTCAAGCGACCTTTCTTAATTAAGAAGTGCCTGAGCCGTAGGAAGGAAAACGGGGAAAAATAGCAGGAGGAAGGAAGCAGTCAGCGTGGAGAGGCCATGCTCAGTGCCGGCACACATTTGAGGCACCGGCGAGGAGCGGGAGAGCGAAGGAAAGAAAGGGAACAGGAATAAGAGTAGAAAGCTAAGTAAGTAACAGAAATAGAAAGGGGGTAAAGAAGCTCTATAGAAATTAAGGAGGAGAGAAAAAAAAGGATCTGAAGAACGAACAGGAAGACATAATAAAAAGAGAAAATAAAATGGAATGAAAGAATATGTGATGGAATCAAGCAAGAGAATATAAAGGGAAAGATAAAGATGAGGCGGGGGAGATGGAGGCCGGAAGATGATGAGGAGGAGGAAGGAAACAAGAAAAAGATGGTAAAGTACAAGAACGAATAGTGTGAAGGTTATACCATAAGAGGAAGAATATCAAGAGAAGGAGGAAGAAGTCGAGGGGGAAGAGGAAACAGAAGAAGCAAAAGAAGAAAAAGATGAAGAAAAATTATAAAAAGAAAAGAGGAAAAGGAGGGAGAGGAAGATGAGGAAGAGGAGGAAGAGGAGGACGACAATGAAAATAATTAGGAACAAGAACACAAGGAGATAATATTTTCAGGAGTGCAATGTGTGTTGGTGCAAGGGAAGGATGAGGAACTTTTAACCCTAGGATATGAACAGTGAAACGTTTGTGATTACGGATTATATGAACGAAAAAATTCATATATGTGCCTCAACTGATGAAAAAAAAATGTATCGAAGTGTTCATAGACAGCATAACCCTGGCGATAACGTTAGTACAAGCCCTAACACACCGCCAGTACAAGTGGCTGTAGCGTTGGATGTACCGTTTTAGTAATGAACACTCCCATTACCGCAAAACCGTGGTGAAAGGAAAGTGCCAGTTTTGACATTTTGTTCTGTTTTATCTCTCTATAAAATTTGTAATTCAGGATTATGTTGAACCATTAATTTCACAACAGACTTGAAAAGATATGCGTCACACATGTACATGCATTCTCGTTTGTCTTGTAAATGTTGCTATAAATCCACAGCTCCAAATTTGAATACATTCACCGTCCTGCCTCGCCCCGCCCTGACCCCCCACCGGCCCGCCCCGCCCCGCCCCGTCCAGCACTAAACCACGAGTACAATCCACAACGACCAGTGAAGCACAGCCTGCCCGCCTTCCCCCTGTATGTGGGTTCCTCGACCTTCCTTGTTTGAAGATGACATTGTTATTGTTTTTAAGCTTAATGAGGAAAAATGCAGTTGCAGCTCTCTCTCTCTCTCTCTGTGTGTGTGTGTGTGTGTGTGTGTGTGTGTGTGTGTGTGTGTGTTGTTTACCTCGGTCGTCTGTTGGTCACCTAACCAGCCTTTCCCCTACGAAAAGAGCTCAGAGCTCGTAGTGACCGATCATCGGATAGGACTGAGACCACACCACACTCCACACACCGGGAAAGCGAGGCCACAACCCCTCGAGTTACATTCCGTATCTATTTATTGCTAGGTGAACAGGGGCTACACATTAAGAGACTTGCCCATTTGCCTCGCCGCTTTCCGGGACTCGAACCCAGACTCTCTCGATTGTGAGTCGAGCGTGTTAACCACTACACTACGCGGTGTGTGTGTGTGTGTGTGTGTGTGTGTGTGTGTGAGTTTCACTGTTTGATCTGCTGCAGTATCTGACGAGACAGCCAGACGTTACCCTACGGAACGAGCTCAGAGCTCATTATTTCCGATCTTCGGATAGGCCTGTGTGTGTGTGTGTGTGTTTATGTATGTGGATCCGTTTTATACTATTTTCAGAATAGAGACATGGAAAAAAATAAACTCGATGCGTCACGATACCATGCCTACAAACCTTTTAGTCTTATCTCTCCACTTCCTGTGTACGGAAAGCATCATACGTTGGTCGGAAATGAACAGAAAGGGAGATTTGTGATATCCTAAAGTCGTATAGCAAGAGGGTGAAATATTCTTTTGGTGATCTTCCCATGTTGAGAAAAAGAAATGACGATCATGAAGAGAAAACGTACGAGAGTGAAGACGCTGGCATAAGACGTGGAAGATGCATAAATTGGTGAGATTGAGGACTCCCTCGCGAGATGGAAAGAGCTGTGAGAAAAGACGACCACCAGCCTGCACCCACTGATAACTTGTCTGACAATGCCTCCCACTTATTCAATTTGTGCCTCCAATAAAAAAAATCAGAATAATAAGAACTAATAAGTAAAACAGAATATAAAAAAGCTAAGCGTGTATCAATTGAGCGGCATGATGATGATCAGTTTATTTTACTAAGTGGTCTCTTTCATCCTCATAATTTCTCTTTTAATCTGCCTCTCTCAGCCATTAATCATAACACTCGATACAATTTTTAGCGCATACGACAAGCATAGTGACGATGTGATAGTTTCAAAAGGCTGTAGCACCACTCATCTTTTGGTAACAGTGTTGAGTGTTTACTACATGACAAGGTGTAGCATCTGGCAGTTTCTAGTTTCTTTCATTTATTTATTCTTTTACTAATCAATCCGTTTGCCATCCGCCTATCACGAATAATTCCTGACCGCAAATTGCATTAAGAAATTTTCCATTAACATATGAAATCCCATATTATTTCATCTATTATCATTTTTATTTATTATTATTAGCATTATCATTATTAGCAATTTATTAGTTCCCCCAATAAAGAAATGAAGATGAAATTTTTTTTTTCTGAAATTTTAAAGGAGACACATTTACTTTATGTCACAGCAAATATAATAATGACGATGGTAAATACTAATACATTCTGAGTCGATATCTGATCATAGCAATAATTAATTAACACTTTACTGAGCCGAGTCAGTCTTCAAAGAACCAGCAGCACGTTACGTAAATAAGAAGCAGCACATATTCTCCTTAATTTTCACGTTTATTATGAGTGATCTGTGATTGTAGTTTCCTTGCTTTTCATAGACAAACAAGAAATGCAAGTAGCAAATTCACTCAGGAAAATACTATATATAGTTCCTAAGATATATTCTATAATCTCAAAAAACATAAAATATTCTTTAATACACACACACACACACACACACACACACACACACACACACACACACACGGCCCAGTAGCTCAGTGGTTAGAGCGCTGGCTTCCCAAGCCAGATGACCGGGGTTCGATTACCCGGCCGGGTGGAGATTTTTGGGTGTGTCTCCTTTCACGTGTAGCCCCTGTTCACCTAGCAGTGAGTAGGTAGGGGATGTAAATCGAGGAGTTGTGACCTTGTTGTCCCGGTGTGTGGTGTGTGCCTGGTCTCAGGCCTATCCGAAGATCGGAAACAATGAGCTCTGAGCTCGTTCCGTAGGGTAACGTCTGGCTGTCTCGTCAGAGACTGCAGCAGATCAAACAGTGAATTATACACACACACACACCACTACGATGTTTTCCCCTCCTGCTGTTATCTTGTGACCCAACACCCTTAAGGTGAAAAAAGAAAGAAAAAGAAAGGTATAAAGCACCCCAGTGTGGTACAATCGGTCAGGGCCTCAAGATCAGCAAACGTCCATTTCTCCAGCTGTGACTGCGGGAGCTCCTGCATAAACACTACATATACATAATTTGTTCCCCACACTCACACGCGCCTGAAAGATTATGGCAACAAGGTATTGGTAGAAAATAATTATAAAGGAGAGAAAAATACTTGCACTTATATCCTGGGATCGATTTAGGTAACTTGTTTATGAATAAAATCGATTAACAATTCCCGGCCAGCCTCTGCGGCCTGTACCTGCATGCCATCAACCGCTCTGAGGAAAGGACCGCCTCTGGTCTTCCCTGCACTATTTCCTGAATTCTGCCTCCCAACTCGTTCCTTGCATGGCAAAGAGGCTCACAACAATCGCTTTCCACACACGAAAGAGTGCACAGAAGAATACAAAAAAATCTTATTCCCTTCACCACTGTAAAAAAGAAAACAAGAAAATAACGAAAAGTGGGAGAAAAAAAGTTTGAAATGTCTTGCATAAACAAGTCTTTTACGTTACCTCTTACCAGATTAATGCAGCTTTCCACTTGTAATATCAAAAGGTTATATGTTTTTTTTCCGAGTGAATAATGCTAAACAATGTCCTGGTCCAATGTTATTCTTTTTATTCTGCAGTGAAAATTGTAGGTCTATTTTATATATTTACCAGACCTGACAGTTCTCTCTCTCTCTCTCTCTCTCTCTCTCTCTCTCTCTCTCTCTCTCTCTCTCTCTCTCTCTCTCTCTCTCTCTCTCTCTCTCTCTCTCTCGTAACATTTCAATGTGAACAAAGGTAGACTAAAAACAGGTTTGGTGAAAAGAATAACACAAAAATATGCTTTTACTGCAACACTTTTTCTTCCTTTATCTGGCAAGGAAAAGCTAGTGAATAAGACATCACGGACGTTCTTCTTTTCTGAATAACTAATGAAGTCCCTGAACCAGCACACGCAAGTGAAGGGAATCTTTCTTTACTTATTAGTCATTTGCAATTATCTCACAATATATTCAACATTGCAATATTCCTCAGGACAAATTGGATGCTGACTTCGGTGAAACAGTTTTCGAGAATAATTTAGTTCACGACGTACACTGACACCTGTTCAATTAACGTAATGTCTTCATAATATTAACCTCTTCAATACTGGGACACATTTTCACTATGAGATTTGCAACGATTAGACGACTTTATTTACATTAGGAAGAGTCTAAAGAGGTCACATGAATAATGGTCATAGCCTTCATTCTCTCAATCCCACACATGAATTTCTGAAGCTGTATGTAATCACCAAATAGTAAGCAGAATGAATATGGAAAGGTGTCATGGTACTGAAAGGGTTAAAATTGAATTAGTGATGTTGCATAGTATGGAGTGAAAAGTAGATTGATAGATAGACAAATAGATAGACAGATAGATAGGTAAGTAGGTAGACAGATAGACATAGATAATATAAATAATGATACTCTAGTCATTTGCACACCGCTGTCTCGCCACTTCGGTGATGACAGGGACAATAGTGATGTTGTGTGATGCCAACGAAGCAGAGTGAGTAGTGGTGTGGTGTGAAATTACAGGTGGTGGTGGTGGTGGTGGTGGTGAGAAATAAGTGGTGGTGCGGGATGATGTGTGGTGTTGGGGCAATGATGGGTGGCTCTCGTGGGTGATGGGTGGTGATGGGAGGGATGACCGATGAGGGTGATGGGCAGCAATGGACCGTCGCTTGGAGTCCAGTCTTCGATTTTCCATATCCTTCACTCACACTCTTACTTCCTCCATATCACAGTAAATGGTTTCGCTCCCTCAAGAATCCACACACACACACACACACACACACACACACACACACACACACACACACACACACACACACATACACACAGGGTATTAGGAAGCAGCACACCGCCGCCAGCCGCTACAACCATCCAGCACAAACATGTTTTCGAGAACTCTCACGAAGATGTGATTCCATGAGGTGAATACAGACGACTCGTTCTAGCCATACACTTTTGCTTGAACATAAATACTACATGTACACCATTTGTGATGAATAGAATTGAGGTAAAGGAGGGAAATGACAGTTATTTTTTTTTTTTTTTTACTTCAGGCAATGATGTACAGATTGGAATCTTTCAATGGCTGCCAGGTAGCATTCGTGGCGATGGAATGTGCAAGCGAGGGTAAAAATGGACATGTGCGAGATAGCTATATTGAAAGGTATATACGTGTGTTTCATTAAAATAACTAGAGCGTTTTGATTAGGATGAAATGGAGAAATAGTAAGAACCTTTCCTGGAAAACGTTTTACTTGATGGAAGCGTTTAATAAATATGTTAGTAGTGCATTTCAAATTCCTCGAACAAACTTGGAAAAAAAAAAAAATTGAGGCATCTGTTATCATACATAAAATGGTACTTAGGTATGATGAAAAGGGCCGTGGTGAAAGACATTAATGAAAGAGCAAGATATGAATAAGCACAGAGAGGTAATCACAAAATATCTTATAAATAATAGTTTACAAAGACACAGAATATGAGATGAAACACACGACAAAGTAAATGTGTCAGGTAATGAACGATACTGTACACTGCAAGCAACCATTTACAACTGGGAGGAGAACTTGGAACGAATTTATATGAAAGTTCTTAAAAAATGAAAATTAAATTGTTGATTTTGTTAAACATATGAAGTAACTGGATGTGAGACTGTTAACGAAACCAGATGAAATGGTTAGCTGGATCCTGAGCAAAGTAAAATAAAGAAATTACTTGAACGGAGAGGCAGGAAAGTAAAAATAAGAGCTCCCTCTATCGCTACGCTTTCAATAATCTTAAATCTCCAGAACTAAGTGACGGATCGTAGCAAAGTCAACACCATTTGGTAGTACAACTCTTTCACCTGTATGTCATTAATGTTATATCTGTTCTGCTGGATGTAGGCAATGGCCAACCTATAAAAAAGTATCTCGCAATTCTCCTATAACTTTCTATCATCCTCTGTATGTACATGTCATTACACACAGAATTCAGCTTTCGTCCCTAGCAAAGCTTAAAGTTACGTCTTTGTGTGTGTGAGAGGAATTGGAGTGGTCGTGGGTGTGTGTGTACTGGAAGAACATAGGAGAAATGTCCTTCGATATCAAGCGTATAATCACATGAGTACGAAACCTTATCTTCTCAGAGTCCATTCTGAGCGCACCAGGGAACAATGGGATGGGTAAGAGAAAGAGGAGGAAAGACGCGACCATCTCCGTGACCGATATGACACAACTATTCACTCACTTTTCATTGAGGCTTTGAATTTTTCCGTCTTTGTAGGAGGACATAAAAGTGAGGAAAATTATGCAGAAGAAGAGAACGACGTCGGAGGTGGAGAAGAAGGAAGAGAAGGAAGAGGAATTGGACTACGGCAGCAACTACGACATCAAAAGCGAACATGACTGCAATGATAACCACGACTATCACGATAATTAAGACTAAGACCACGGCGACAAATACCACTGCGATGAGAACAGAGAAAACTGAGAACGACAAACATGGAATGATGAAAAGGGCAAAACTTGTAAAGAAAAAAAATGCAACGACAATTAGTGAAACATTTAAGTAGAGTCTTGGTATCTAATGGGAGTACATTAAATCACAACTATGAGTAAAATAAACGTGGTAAATGAATAGAGACAGACAAAATAAGCGGAAATTCGTATACGTATTCTTATATCAGTTTTTACATATCTATTCAGTGACAGGCCTGCTAATATTGTCCAGTCTGAAGCCTGAAGCCTCGAAGTGTTGAGCTGTTTGCTTCGGGCTCTGGCGACGAGTAACAATTATCAAGGAATTAAATGGTTTGACGTAATTAGAGCGCCGAGTAACAATTATCAAGGAATTAAATGGTCTGACGTAATTAGAGCGCTGGCAACGATTCTTACACTGACGTCTCTAAGGATCGTTACAACACACAGAGACAGACGTGCTCGCTGATACCTGTCCTACACACTAACGACATAATTAGAGACTTTCGACACTAACAAGACACGATAGCTTTGGTATAAACAATAAGTAAGATTTCTGTGTTCCTCTTGTTTGCTGCTTCCTGGAACTCCATATCTCCTTCACCTCACGACCCCGAAGAGCTGCCATACAAGTTACGCAAAATACGATAGTATCAGTAAAGATATATAATTATATAGAAAAAAAATCACTACTTTTATTCTCGACATAGATTTGGTAAAGTATTTGCAATAGTTTTCAGACGGGTCTCCCAATTCAATCCCCATTTGCATATTTTACGTATTTGAAATGCTAATTACATATATATATTTATTGCAATTTGTAAATTTCGAGTTGCATGGCTTAATAATTTATCAGAGAGCAGTACCGCTACCGTTACCATTGTTACTGTCCTTATTACTGTTACGATTATAATTACTGTTGTCACTAGTGTTGTTTCACTTAACATTTTGTCATGTCATCGTTATTATTGTTATTATCCCCATCATCATCATTACTATTACTTATATTATCGTTCTCATTACTACAATTTTCGTTGTTATAAACACACACACACACACACACACACACACACACACACACACACACACACACACCTGTGGAGAGTAGTTATGGGCACATAAAAGTGGTTTGGTGCCCGTGAACACGCTGATGCATCGCCACTTCAATGTGGGATTTTCACTGGAATTACGGGCTAGGGAGGTATTTTGGGTACCTCCTATTTGAAAGCCCACCAGTTAGGGAACTGTTACCCGGAGTGAAAGCCCTTCCTTGACTCGGGTCATGGCCGGGATTCGAACCCGTGTGCTTGGAGACCCCATGATCCCCAAAGCGCGTGTGTTTCACTGCACACAAACACACACACACACACACACACACACACACACACATGTAGATCGATAGATATTTATTGACCACAACCAAATATTACAGTTACAGGAGGACTTGGAAGGTAGAGCCCATCAAAATGTTTTCGATAAGAACTTGCAAATGTCTTAAATACTTAAACTTGAAATACATAAAACGTCCATTTATACAAACAAAAGTATGAATGAAATTTCACACATCACACACACACACACACACACACACACACACACACACACACACACACACACACACACACACACACAATTAAATCAATACTTTGCCTTCATGTATACGAGTGTGTATATATGCAGCAGGAACGTACACATGGAGAGAACAATTCACCTCTGAATGGACGATATACAAAATTGGTGTGGGAATGCAAGCAGTGGCGCGGGACAGGCCGAGACTCATCGATATCGGGTGCAGTCATCAATACAGGAACTGCCAAAAATAAATCAATGAATAAATAAAAAGTCGCATTTGTTACTCCCCCTTTTGACTGAGCGGCCAACGGGCAGATGCAGTGGATGTATTGCACACACACACACACACACACACACACACACACACACACACACACACACACACACACACACACACACACACACACACACACACACACACACACACACACACACAGGTAAGCAGCTCACCTATATGAATGAAGCTTATGTTGAGAGAACGGCTTTGCATTGCGTGGGTGTGGGATGAGAGCCATGAGTCATTAGTGAAGCTCTGGACTCTCCTCTTTCTGAAAATGAGAAAAGCACAAATTGATGAAAAAAATACGCTAGTCTAGTTAAGATATATTACGAATTAATTTAATAAAGATACATAGAAATAGAAGACAAGCGTGTAGATTTATAAGTGTCTAAAAGTATTTAATAGTGAAAGCTTATATAAATATCTATGTGCATGTAATTATACACATAAAAAATATTTCTCATTAAAATTGCAGTAAACTTCCATGGCTAAGTAATTTCATTCCAGTAAGTTAAAGGAAAATCGAAGAACGCATTAAGAATATCATTGATCTTGAGTTTTAAAGCTGACGAACGATAAGGATTATTACGACCTGGAATTGGATGGTAAAAATATCATGAAAAATAAAACTGAGGATTAAAGAAATGGTAGATCATAAAGAGGAAAGCGAAGAAAATTGAGGAAGGAATAAAATCTTTAAGTCACCAACGTGAAGACCGACCTGCGTCAGAGGAAAAGAGTGTCTCCTTCAAACTCACTCGGATTCCTCATCAAATATAAGGCAGGAAGGACTACGTATTTTTTGCCTCTCAAAAATCAACACTTGCACAAACATAAGTAACCTAAGGAATGCCAAACTCTTCCGCTCATCTAATAATCTTTTTAGATAATCTCGGAGAGAGAAAACCAGCTTAGAGATTCCTTCGCCACTAAACCACACACAACACTCAACACTTCACTAGCATTCCGTCGCGTGGGGTTGTCTTTACTGAACTACATGAGATAATAAGCATATATTTACTTTAGCATCTAGCTAAACGGCATTAAGATCGAAAAGTAATACACATGCCTATACATACTGTTAACGAATATGTACTTCAGGGCACAATATACATCTGCTCCACTACTTATTTCATGCATAACGTAAACTTTCATTTTGCATCGGGGGATAACCTTTTCTTTGGTGACTGGGGGCCAACACATCAGGTACAGCCTCCGTTACTGCTCCATGAACTGGCCACTTGGAGAAGGTCCTTCACTGCAAGTCCACTCAAGTAGTTAGCCTGGCCACTCTGCTGGAACAACATCGCATGGACCATCAACCTAACTCGCATTTCTGATAAATTGATTCGTCGTATTTCTCATCGGAAAAGGAGCTTTCCTCCCTCCCCTCTGAACACCAACGGGGCCATTGATCACTGGAGCGAAGGTAAGACGCGGCGCGCACAAAGGGCCTGAGGTTACAGTGGACGTATTAGTTAGTGGTAAAAGGGAAAAAAAGTGTACTGAGCTCACATCACGTGATATATTGTTTCACATCAAAAGAAAGAGGAAATAAAAACTGAATATGGTAGAAGAAATAAAAAATAGATAGAATAAGTAAGAAGGAAGATAAAATGAAGAAGACAAACGAAATAGGGAGAAAACAAACTGTTCTTTTCACTCACCCCTCCCTCTGCATGGAAAATTCACACCGCATGTCAAGAACAAGAGAATCCTGGAGAAGAAATCGGAATAAGAAAAGAGACGCAGGACACACGCAGGACACAACGCCATGAAGGCCAAACAATAACCTGTGTGAGGCCAGCCTGGAGCAAAAGAGGAATAACGGGAATGATGAAGAGAAGACGGAATAGATGGGCAATAAGAGAGTGTCGGCCAGGAAACTATCAAGGTACCAGAAGTAGCATATAGATTAACTGAGAGAATCAATATCAAAAGAAGGAACTTGTAAAAAAAAATGGAAAACTAGATACAGTCTTGCTAAACTAAAAAAAAATTAATTGTGATAATTTCAAAAGTTTGACTAAAAATTTTAGAAGGCCTAAATGAAAAAGAAGTGTTTCCACATATTGGTTTATTATATCTGAGAGAATCAAATATCAAAAGGAGGAACTTGTGGTGAAAAACATGAAAAATTAGATACAGTTTTCTTAGTTTTCTTGAAACACTTATTTCCTTTACAACAAATGATCTTGTACAGAACAGAGCTTTCTTTTGACCTGAAACTATTCAACACATCAATTAATCTACTTACCTATCGTACATTTAACACGTAGTTGGAACAGCAAATTAACCAATAGACACTACTATTTTAGCTGTCCTTTAAAAACGGCTGACTATGTGTAACTCTACCGTGAAGGTGCATGACGCTGAAGTCCGTTGTCTGTATCTAAGAGAGATTATTACATTTTTCTTTTTCTTTATGATGAAATGAGATTTGACTCCGGTACCACTCGCAGAACAAAGGACACGTGTGAATAATATGATTCCCGATCCAAGTATGAAGGAGCCACGGGTCAGTGTCGCAGAAAAAAAAAATTAAAAAAAGGAGGGGAAGGGATCATCAGAGTAGAACGTTCCCTTTGTCTTTGCTTCCATGACAGATATTAAATTTCCAAGTCCTGTGAGGAAGACATCGGCCACGTGCAGAGGATGATTACAAGCTGCTACGGAAACATTAATTTCCCAACACCACACTTTTCTTTTGTATCTGGTGATTACTTCCAGATTCTCTTGTCACTCAATAATGCAGAACACAAAGCGAAACGTTCTCAATATTAATAAACACCTGAGCACCGTGTGTCATATGCACCGTTCAGAAGAGTAAAATCTATTGTCATTTACAGCATATTTTGAAGTTATCTCTTGTTTCAATCCATTAAGCACAAAGACTCAATTCCCGAGGCAAGAACTCCACGCTGAAACTTTTTGCTCTTTATTGTCTTCCTTCAAGCAATAAAGAGTCTAAACAGCTAATTAGTTTATGAAAGAAATATCAACAGGGGGATTTTATCACCATTATCATCATTATCACACGCCTTGCTGCTCTATGTCTTAGTCTTTATTTTCCTTGATTCTCAACCAAAAGACTTTATGGCACAATGAAGATTACCTACTAGCAGTACCACTTTGAACATCTTTTATGGTACATTTCTGAAGACTTTAGTATAGATCATGACTGTTTCCTACACACCAAGAACTGTCCGCAATAATACCCTGCAGAAGGAAATACTGTACATTCTAGTGAAGTACCACATACCACGCCACCTTTCGCAACACATCAGGCAAGCTGTCAGATATCACCTGCTAAATCTTTCCCAGTAGTTGCCTGACTTTGTATTTAGCCAGTGAGTATTTGTGATAAGGTCGATTCGTCGGACAATGAAACTCCTTCACTTCTAAGCAATTCAAACTTCATGTCCGTGGAGTGTTCATTGTTTCGATTGTTTAATTCATATCCACGGTATGCGGCTGTGAATTTTATTATTTAGTTCGGAACTATTTCCTCTAATATTACGCGCCCCTGTTCATGGTGAGTTTGGCGGTGATTTTTCAAGCTAGATGTCTTTGAAATCTGATAATGCTCTCCCTGCCCTCAATTGTAATATTGCACTTGTTAATAGCTAATTGTTGAGCAACTATGATATCTGAGAACTTTTAATGTTCAGCACCAGTGGTGAATAACTTTGCAGAGAGAGAGAGAGAGAGAGAGAGAGAGTGTGTGTGTGTGTGTGTGTGTGTGTGTGTGTGTGTGTGTGTGTGTGTGTGTGTGTGTGTGTGTGTGTGTGTGAGTGTGTGAGTGAGTGTGTGTGTGTGTGTGTGTGTGTGTGTGTGTGTGTGTGTGTGTGTGTGTGTGTGTGTGTGTGTGTGTGTGTGTGTGTGTGTGTGTGTGTGTGTGTGTGTGTGTGTGTGTGTGTGTGTGTGTGTGTGTGTGTGTGTGTGTGTGTGTGTGTGTGTGTGTGTGTGTGTGTGTTTGGGGGAGCGTGTGTGCGTGAGCGTGCGTGAATAATGAGTGTCCATCATTTTTTTTTTTTTTTTCAAGGAAGAGCGAGGATACGCCCCCGTTGTTTTGTGCCAAAATAAAATGGATGTAAAGGCCGCACGCTCAGTGATGCCGGTGAGCGGGGCGAGAGCAGTACAGACAGTGTATACTACATGCGTGTATGCAAATAAATATGTAAATGCAAAAATAAATATCGATACGAATACACAAACATGCATACTCGTATGTACACACCAATATGTAGGGATGGAAGCAAAAAATATATTCCCTTGTTATTATTACTTTGTCCACAGTAACGAATTGTCAAAGTATTGTAATAACTCTCTCTCTCTCTCTCTCTCTCTCTCTCTCTCTCTCTCTCTCTCTCTCTCTATGTGTGTGTGTGTGTGTGTGTGTGTGTGTGTGTGTGTGTGTGTGTGTGTGTGTAATTCACCATGGTCGCCCGCTGGGTACACAGCCAGTCTTCCCCATTACGGAGCGAGCTCAGAGCTCATAGACCGATCTTCGGGTAGGACTGAAACCACAACACACTCCACACACCGGGAAAGCGAGGCCACAATCCATCGAGTTACATCCCGTACCTATTTACTGCTAGGTGAACAGGGGCTACACATTAAGATGCTTTCCCATTTGCCTCGCCGCTTTCCGGGACTCGAACCCGGACCCTCTCGATTGTGAGTCGAGCGTGCTAACCACTACACTACGTGGTGTGTGTGTGTGTGTGTGTGTGTGTGTGTGTGTGTGTGTGTGTGTGTGTGTGTGTGTGTAATTCACCACCACCACGGTCGTCTGCTGGTCACCCAGCCAGTCTTCCCATTACGGAGCGAGCTCAGAGCTCATAGACCGATCTTCGAGTAGGACTGAGACCACAACACACTCCACACACCGGGAAAGCGAGGCCACAACTCCTCGAGTTACATCCCGGGCTACACATTAAGAGACTTGCCCATTTGCCTCGCCGCTTTCCGGGACTCTAACTCGGACCCTCTCGATTGTGAGTCGAGCGTGTGTGTGTGTGTGTGTGTGTGTGTGTGTGTGTGTGTGTGTGTGTGTGTGTGTGTGTGTGTCAACTATATTTTGTAGACAAAATAAAAAAAATAATTCATATTGACTGTTTCTGAAGTGTTAACATCTTTAAATTTCTTTCATAACACAAACTGTATGATCTAACATCGAAACATTTATAATCTCATGCAGTGTTACAAATTTAATATTGAAGTCGAATGCTTCCGACTCTCACACTCCGCATATTTCTCTTCCTTCCCTTCCGCATAAAATGTAAAATTCCTAGAATAGTCACAAGTGTTGGAATGTTTGGCATTGTTCTGTTACAACATACCAGTCTGTTTCTCTCTTTTAATGTCCATTCATCACAGCCTCTTGTTCATACGTATATCCACACACACACACACACACACACACACACACACACACACACACACAAAGAAAAAATACAGAATTCTATTACAGATATTATTAGGATTACAATCTCTCTCTCTCTCTCTCTCTCTCTCTCTCTCTCTCTCTCTCTCTCTCTCTCTCTCTCTCTCTCTCTCTCTCTCTCTCTCTCTCTCTCTCTCTCTCTCTCTCATACGAAATAAAACCAAAACAAAAATCTCGGCTCATCTTTTTCCCATCGGCAGTGTTTCAGTTTATCTCTCACTCACGTATCACGATCCATTTACCCTCATGAGTAGCGACGTGATAATAATTTACCCAGAAACATCCTCTAATGACTCCATCTGTCTTACGGCCTGATGACCCACTGGCCTCACTCCTGCCGCCTCCACCCATACATCTCACGCAAGGCACCATCATTCACACCCTCTCCTCCTCCTCCTCACACAGTCTGCCCTCGCGCTTTATTCCTCTTGCTATTCCTCTCTTACCCTTACTCATCACCCCCCAGTGCCCTTTCCTCCACACCTCTCTTCGCATCCTCCATCCTCTTGGCACCCCGCCCTTCAGTTCTCGTTCCCTCACTTTCCGCCTTCACACCCATTTCCCTTCGGTATCTCACCCTCGCATCGTCTTATTCTTTATAGCTCACCCTTATGCCATCTCCTTCCCCTCTGCGTCCGCCCTTACACCGCTTCCTTCTACCCTCGCACCCTCTTCTGCCGCCAACTACTTTATTATTGTGCGCTTCTCCTCTCCTCGGCCCAGAACTGCGCATCTTCCCCTCCTGCACGCCCCGCCATCACGTCTCCAGGAAACCATCTTCGCCTTATTACGCCCAGCGCGAGGCCTGGCGTTTCACAGCCGACACCCAACAGGCAACGAACAAAGCGCCACATAAATTAATTTAATATGTATAATGACAGGGAAATTGGCCGTTTAACTAATATTTATTTTTAGCGTTTAGTAATGACTGTCTTCTGAACGATTCAAATATAAGTTATTAATCATAGATAATTATGCTGATAATGACGTGAGGATTAAAATAATATTTCCTTGACTCGTGTTAGTAAATAGCATCTGGTGTGTGACATGTTTGCTCGCTGTGACTCGTGCCATATGTCGCGCACAGAGGCTGCAACTGTACCCACAAGTCGCTTTGCTAATTTGCAGTGTCACGCAAGGAAGCAGCTGCTTGGGACGGAGACAAGGAGACAAAGGACACACGCTTGGTATTTAAGGTTAAACTTTCCGCAGCATGGACACGTTTCCCTTTTACTAAGACAATGCTGCGGAATAACAGTTGAAATTCATCCTCGATAACATATTTTGGCGGTATTTTCTTTCAAAACATCACGAGTAATTTACAGTGTGGCCAGTGCGAGGAAACAGGATGAATAGCTCAGAAGCAGCGAGCACGAACATTACCGAAACACGCCGCACTAGCTGGACAGTTTTCCTTTACACACGTCTCCGGGGTCATATTTTTCAAGGGGCTTGCGTGATGAAAAACTTGTATCTTCTTGTACTCACATGCCAGTGCGCAAATATATCGCTGGTTTGGCTCTAGGCGTTGCATGACGAGGTTACACTGTTACAAGTCATTTCACCTTTCTAATCAAAAGCAAACACTGGTAATGATGTATGTCAGTACGCACAGGGGGAAGGAAAAAAAAATTGCGAAATTCATATATGTTGGAACGCGGCTGAATTAGAGAGAGAGAGAGAGAGAGAGAGAGAGAGAGAGAGAGAGAGAGAGAGAGAGAGAGAGAGAGAGAAAAAAAAAAACACTCCGATGAAATGAGAGAGGGAGATTAAATTTGTGTAAATCTGTCAGCGATGCCTGAATACAAAACCTTCCCTCATTAACACGTGTCGTAATAAAAATCTCTACACCACCAATGTATTTACGGGGCAAAGGGAAGATTCCGGCACTCCCTGCACCGAGACAGACAGAGAGGAATGGGAGTAACATACCGGCTACAAATAGTCTCAGTTTTGTATGCGAGTGTGGTGCATGTAGGTTGCAGACTGCCCCCAAACTTGCCTTGTTGCCTGCAGGGGGCTCAGGCTGGCTGACAAGCAATGTCTTGGTGATCAGAGTGGAAAACAACGATGTATCGGCATCTGCCTGCCTTTCTTTACATGGATTTTTATACGTATATAGATGTTATTTTCTTATTTATTTTTATCAGTTTATGTATGGAAGTAGGTGTCCTTAAAAATACAAAGTTCAATAACAAATTCAGTGCTCAGCTTCCAGTGCCAAGCTCAACATCTTCATGGTCCATAATGTTGCAACTATTGATTGCTTCTCATCTTCATGCGTGAACGGAAAAGAGAGTGTGATATTTCCCGGTATCTATTTAAAGTAGCTGGTTACATGAACAACAAAGAGGAAGCGAGCAACGACGTAAGGTATTTTGTATCCTCAGAGATCATACCACGTTATTTCTCATCAAGCTGAAGGCAAGATTTCACATACCTTCCAACAAGGTATGTATCTTTGAATATTCATGAACAATCAAGCGTTACCTGTGTGACAGGATACAAACCCAAGTCAGCAAGCTCACAGCTACTGCAGGCAAATATACGTAAACCAGGTATGATAGCTACTGGTGCAGGAGTGAGAAATGTGTGTGTGTGTGTGTGTGTGTGTGTGTGTGTGTGTGTGTGTGTGTGTGTGTGTGTGTGTGTGTGTGTGTGTGTGTGTGTGTGTGTGTGTGTGTGTGTGTGTGTGTGTGTGTGTGTGTGTGTGTGTGTGTGTGTGTGTGTGTGTGTGTGTGTGTGAGATTGCTTGTATAATGTGGAAAATTTTAATTTTGTCGGAGGTTGAGTGCTCTCTCTCTCTCTCTCTCTCTCTCTCTCTCTCTCTCTCTCTCTCTCTCTCTCTCTCTCTCTCTCTCTCTCTCTCTGTGTGTGTGTGTGTGTGTGTGTGTGTGTGTGTGTGTGTGTGTGTGTGTGTGTGTGTGCGCGCGCGCGCTTACATGTAGATAAATAGATAGATAAATGGATACGCAAATAGAGCCTGACATACGCATCGACAAATAAATAATATATGTAGTAATTTGCTGTATATTAATCATCTATTACGCATTCGTTTGTGTCATTATGTACATAATCAACGTGAGCGACCTGCGTACCGCTGCATGCAATATAAATGGACTAAAACTTAACATGATACTTTAATTTAGTATCAAAGTGAGACAATAAATTTTCTACCAAACCATTATTGCGCTTGTTGTTGTTGCTGTTTTCAATGGCAGGAAAAAAAACCGTGTCAAAGAGGTCTTATTTCTTTTAATTATAAGGAGTTACATTTACACTTTTACAAATAATTACGAATTTCATATTAATTAGCAGGTGATTTGTTATATCGCTGAGGACAATCTCAATCAAACAATTAAGTATAAACGTGAGACTGTCAAGCTCCTCTGGTGTCGTCCTCGTGATGTCTCACAAATACTGGCCTGCTGGCGTCTGCCCCGGGGAAGCCCTTGAATGGCACGCAAGAAGTTGGAATTTAATTATACGTGAAACTCGAACTCATTTTTTTCCTTCAGCTCAACAGCAGCTTTCTTATAAGGACTTTCAGCATTGTTAACTCGGAAACACTATTACAATACAAGGAACTTCAAAACAAAACATTTCTATATAAACTTGCTTTCTCTAAGAGGCTCGTACAATACGAGTAACATTTAAAACTATGAACCACTTAACTCAGAGAGGCCATTATAGCATGCGCAATATAAATACCTGTTGAAATGAAAAGACAAGGAGAAGCCCATTAAAATGCATTAAGTGGGTAGCGGCGTCAAGTTCATCACTGTCAGCCTTTATAACCAACCCCTGTCACTTAAGAAATATGTTTCCTTGAGGCGAGAGGAAAAACCAAAATTAAAAGCGAATTCTCGAGTGAAGAGACGAGAAGAAGAGCAGGAATACCAACACTCTTAGTCAGGAAAAACGGCTCATCAGACAATAAGTCGTCTTGTCGGGGAATCCAGAAAACGCATTATTGAAATAGAAGAACCTCCCTCGATTTTTTGTTTTTTTCTGTTTACAACCTAGGAAACTAAAATAAAAACGTGTTATTATAAAGTATTCACGCAGAAAATATAATTCACGCGCACACACACACACACACACACACACACACACACACACACACACACACACTGAAGAGAAAGCTGATGTGACCGCAGATCAAAGAAGAAAAGACAAATATCATGAGACTAAAAATAAAAACACCTGTAAAAATCAAATTGTCAAAGGAGTAGGAAGTCCAGGGAGACAGCAACGCCACGAGAGAGAGGAACGAGGGGAAGGAACACAGACACACAGTAGATGTAAGTAACGAACAACGAATGGAAAGTATTGAGGAGAAAAAGAACGAGACAAAAGGAAAAAAAAAGAAGAAAGAAGAGAAAAGTGAAGTGGAGAACGTTTCAGGAAGCCAAGGTGAACAAGAGCCAGCAGTGGAGAGGAAGAAGTGAGCGAGAAAGGAAAAGAGAACATAAACAATGGAGAGGGTACGAGAAAAGGAAAAAGGCCATGCAAGAAAGGATCTTAAGAGGAAGGGAGGAGAGAGTGAAGACGAAAACTTTAAGAATGTAGTATCAGATGAACGATAGTGATGAGAGAGAGAGAGAGAGAGAGAGAGAGAGAGAGAGAGAGACAGAGAGAGAAAGGAAACAAATGTATAAAATAAATGTGTAGATAAATACCTAAGAGCAGTCCAAATCTGACAAGAATTATATCAAGACACGTAAAATGAAAAATTAAACTGTTAAGGTTGTAAGGAAAAAATATCAGTAAAAAGATATCTTAATGAATAAAATTTCCGAGACGATGACAAGAGAAATGAGAAAATATCGGCACGATGAAAGAAGCAATGAGGAGAAAGGGGGGATGGGAGAGGAGAGAAGCAGGAATAGGAGATTGGGGAAAAAGAGCGAGAAGGAGAAGGAGAAGAAACAGCAGGAGACGGTGGTGGTGGAGAAAGAGGAGGAAGAGAAGACGGAGATGGAGGAGGATGAGAATAAAGAAGGGGAAGCAAATGTTCATGATAGCTGAAGAGAAGAAGGTTCTTGACGTGGAGAAAGCGAAGAAAAATTCAGTGTAGGGAGGAAATTTATTGTAAAAGAGAAAGATGTCAGTGCTGAAAAAAAAAAGGCGAGCAACTGCGAAATAAAAGAAACGAATTTCAGACACAAGGATTACGTCTTGAATCTTAACCGGAAGACGAAGCGAGGTTACGAAGACGCTCAGTTTGTCAAGCTGAATGCAAGAGAGACGCATTTGATGGGAGAGTGGTGGTATGAGCAAAATAAGGAGGCAATGTATCAAAGGCAGGAAACATTTAAGATAGACGAGGCAAAAGAGGAGACGGATGACGCCGGGTATATGGTAACAGTCCAGAATGTTACACGACGGAGTTACCATTGTTACTTTCTATATAACTTAAAATTAATGGACAGCGAAAACATGGTGGTCATTACTGGTAAAGTGGACTACATGTATTTTATTTGAGATTTGTAAAAAGGAGAATTAATTGACCATTACAGAGAGAGAGAGAGAGAGAGAGAGAGAGAGAGAAACTGGCTGCTGTACAAGTATAAAGCACCATCACCACAAAATGTATATTACAACTACATCAAAAAAAATCAGGACTACGTTTATCAATAGATGACTCACAATAGTTATACATCAAAATAACTTAACTATATACATTTGCACTCTTCGTCCATGGATAACCTTCTCACATTCATGACAAGTACACGATATTCTGCTTTATACGTGAAACTAAAGGAAAAAGTATAAAAAAAAATGTCAGGTATGGAAAAAGTATAACATGTGAGTTTCGCTGGACTTCTAATCTCGCCCCCATTCGTGACTAGAGTTCTCTTCGTGTTGCAGTGTTTCCAGCCATCATCTGACGCCCATAGGAAGGTTTGGACTCCAACAACCAGAGGGAAAAAGCGCGATAGACACAGCGAATGGGACCTGACGAACTGGGGAAAAAAAGCTGAAAAAGACGGAATGTACTGGAAACCTGGAGTATTTTTTTTTCGTTTTCATTAGACCAGGAAAGACACATACACTGTAACACGCACACACAAATGTACACACACACACACACACACACACACACACACACACACACACACACACACACACACACACACACTAAACTCTGGAACTCCCTGCCTGCTTCTGTATTTTCATTTTCCTTCGACGTAAACTTTTCAATAGGTAGATTTCAAGACACATATGATTTTGACTAAAGCTTTCGACTATGTGTAGATAACGTCACTTTAGAGGAGCTTTTTTTATTTCAGTTTTTGTTGTTCTTGCCGGTGCCCATCCTACATAAAAAAAAAATACAACAGTGTATTTATTTTAACACTTGTCAAAAGGAAGGCAGAGTTTTATATTTCAAAGTTGTGTGTGTGTGTGTGTGTGTGTGTGTGTGTGTGTGTGTGTGTGTGTGAGAGAGAGAGAGAGAGAGAGAGAGAGAGAGAGAGAGAGAGAGAGAGAGAGAGAGAGAGAGAGAGAACAAAATGATAATACATACATTTCTGTAGGGTATCTCACCTACAAAACAGACGCACAAGCATCGCAGCCTTATGTATTGTAACAAACTCAAAGATGCTGGTGCAAATTCACGCTTGCAGGCACTGAAGGCGTGACAGAGAGAGACCTCGCATGAAAACAGCATAACGGAGATGCATGTGTGAGGGACCAATAACATTCATAAGGTTAATGGCGTGCTCCACTATCGTTTATGTGCGACCGTCCATGAATGAGAGAGAGAAAGAGAGAGAGAGAGAGAGAGAGAGAGAGAGAGAGAGAGAGAGAGAGAGAGAGAGAGAGAGAGAGAGAGAGAGAGAGAGAGAGAGAATACATGCACACAGATATGCACACAAACAGAGAGACAGAGAGAAAAGCAACTGAAAAAAAAAAAAAACAATAGACAGACGTATGAAAATATAATACACACACACACACACACACACACACACACACACACACACACACACACACACACACACACATCCAAGAGAATTTTTAATAACAACACCGAGTCACTATCACCATCGCTCCAGGTATTGTTTCCGCCACGTTCAGCAAGCAAACATTTCCCACGCTCATGCATTAAGACGCCGGCCAGGTGGTGGAGGGAGGCTGCTGTTCGTGTTTGCCATGTTGTTTAAGGTTTCAGATAAGCAGGTGGTGAAGGAGGCGACCGTCACTCTCCTCTCAGCCGCGATAAGGCCCGTCTCTGATGAACATTGCCCGAGTTATGTTACGACCGTTTGCATGAATTACTGAAAGACCACTGACACCGCACACCCTCGATCACTGGAGGCTGCTGTCCTTGTCCTTCTGAGAGTGTTCTGGTGCTAGAGAGAGAGAGAGAGAGAGAGAGAGAGAGAGAGAGAGAGAGAGAGAGAGAGAGACTTGCTTTCATATGTATCAAAAAAGAAAGAGAACCCCTGAATATCTTTTCGAATTATAAAAGCATGTAATGAAAAAAAAAAACTCTTGGACAAATGGCTACGAGATCTTTAAATTGTGCACATCGTCGAGAAGGAAAAGTTTTGCAAAAATGTTAGAGTGAAATTCATGGCTATCTCTTACGTTATTTAGTTTTCTTCCGTGCTTCGTAACAAACTAAGAATTGCATGTAAGTTTGCTGAAATATTTTACAGGCATTTTATTTCTTGTGTTGTCATTATAAAAGTTATCATATATGTATATTCTGACAGATGCTTGCCTACATATCCTGTTAGTCTCTGCGATCAATGTAAATTTCTTCCTACGCACCGTCGTCATGGCTTCCTTTCACAGGCGCACCCAAAGATCTGAAAGTACCGTAGACTTCCTGAGCCCTGAATAGTACCGAGGTCATGTTCAAGTCAATCATTTTCTTATTTATTTATTTATTTTTATCTGTTTATCCATTTGCTGTTGTTGTTTTAACTTGTTTGTTATAAGATTAAATTTTGTGGATTATATTATTTTGTGCATTTTGCGTAGTAATTCCTGTCTCTCGCCACTGGGAAAGGAGACACTCATTCTCTCTCTCTCTCTCTCTCTCTCTCTCTCTCTCTCTCTCTCTCTCTCACACACACACACACACACACACACACACACACACACACACACACACACACACACACATTTTGACGTCATGCCGGTCCGGAAGCCCCAGATTTACAGATTACACCAGAGCAGTTCAGGGAGCCCACAGTGGCACTTTTTTTTTTGCCTCCATTGTGTAGGAATACCAACAAAGGAAATGTGTTTTTGCTAGAGTTTAAAAAGAAATACGATAAAGGTTCGAAAAAAAAACGAGCAAATAAGATAAAGTTCTCAGACCAGAAACAAGTTATAAAAATGAGAAAAAAATGTATAAAGAACAGCACGAATTTTGAGGACATTTCCAGCGGTACATCTACGCCAAGAAGTGTGTCCGGTCCTGCCAGCCTTCCCATGTTAGAGAGTTGTATTTTTTCAGGTCCATTTCCCTCCATGGCACCAACAGCCAGTGCGTCCCTCCCCCACCAACCAGGACCCCGACCACCAACACACTTCCAACTCTGCTTTTCCCCCAACAGAGCTGCTTCGTTCCTGGCCATCTGCAGCGGTGGCCGTCGTGCAGACCAGTGAGAGGCGTTGGAACTGCTTTTCCTTTTTTGCTTCGTGGAAATCCTATTCAGCCGGCACCTACGTAGTCTTTGTGAGGTGATGGTGGAGACGCCCACTAAGTGTTGCTCTCTGCACCATCACGTCGCCCTGGAATAGTTGTCACGTCGTCATTGCCACAGGTGAACGACGTATGCTTGGGTGAGATGTTCCCGTCACTCTTCTTGCTCAGAGGAATGGAAGAGAGAGAGAGAGAGAGAGAGAGAGAGAGAGAGAGAGAGAGAGAGAGAGAGAGAGAGAGAGAGAGAAAGGGGATATGTGTTTAAAGCAGATGCCGCTTCCAAAAATGACAAAAGTTCTCCTAAACCCAAAAACAGTCTAATATGTATATCAGATGATCGAATATTGTGAAAAATGATTGAAAGTTAATAAATCTGGTAGCAAACAATCATAGTACAAAACAAATGAATAGGAGTAAATAGGTAAATCATTTGAGGAGTGACTGTCAAGAGCCGGAGAGACGATAAACAGAACTAGAAATGTAATAAAAGGTGAGTCAGAATTATCGTAACACTGGAACTCCCTGCCTGCTGCTGTATTTCCATCTTCCTACGACTTGACTTCTTTTAATCCCTTCAGCACCATGACACAACACGCCTTCATATTTATTCAGGTTACTTTTAGGCGATTTTATGCAGCTTCAGAATCTCATGTAGGGATTAAAACAGTGAAGATTCAGGACTATTAACGTTCTGACCTCCATCGGACCTTGCTAGTGTAAATGAAATCGTCTAATCACACCCAAAATTCATGGTAAAAATGCATCTCAGTATTGAAGGGGTTAAGGAGGTTTCAAGACATTTGTCCATGAACTTTAAAGGATTTGGCAACCCAGTGAGTTTTTTATTCCATTTTTGTTGTTCTTGGCCAGTTTCCCCTCCTACATAAAAAAAAAGAAAAGAGAATGAATCAAAATTATGTTAACAATTCTAATTTTCTCTCGTACTAGTGTTACATAATTTTGACTCACCCTGTATACATATTAACTGAAAAATAGAAGCATAGCAGTATCACAAACGACACCAACATTAGCGACAACAGCTCAACAATAGCAATAGCAACAACAACAATAACAAAATAAAACATAAACAGCAGCTAATCTAAGTAACAAAAGCACATCGTAACAAATAACAATACATTTGGCAAGTTAGATACCACGACTGCCAACCATTTATATACAAATTCTAAGAGCTATTATTATCAAGGCGCTCAGATATTATTAAGCTGACGTATTTCTGTGACAATGAATGAAAGAGAATGAATTGGGTATGAAACAGTTGCCTGGCAGTGCTCAGTGGCTCGAGACAACGAGACGCAACGCACCCTGCTCTTCTCTATATCATCTCTTACTCTTTCCTCTGGTTCGGTAAGTTCAGAAGCGTGACACGGTAGAAATACGAGTATATGGCATACCATCATGAAAAGTGATCCTCAAGGAAGAAACTTATGAAAAATCGTCAAAATTTTCTTATGGTGTGATATTAACCTCCTCCTTCTCCTGGGGGGGCTTGTCTGCGTAGTTGGTTAAGGCGGCTCGTGTTCGGGCCTCCTGTCTCGGCTGCCCGGGTACGAATCCTTGCCAAACCTAGTTGCCCGGTGGGAGATGTAGTGTTCTCCCGTTTAACCATAGCGATGCCATATGACCTAAGCTGTTGAGGCGCCTAATGGAAGAATTTCAATTTTCCTCCTCCTCCTCCTCCTCCTCCTCCTCCTCCTCCTCCTCCTCCTCCTCCTCCTCCTCCTCCTCCTCCTCCTCCTCCTCCAGTGTGTGTGTGTGTGTGTGTGTGTGTGTGTGTGTGTGTGTGTGTGTGTGTTTGGAAAGGACTAAGGGTTTAGCGTTGCGCCAAAACACACACCACCTTCAAACACCTTGTTGATATAGTAGTGTTAGCGCTGGCACTGTGTGGGCGCGACAAAAACTCCAAATTAACTGCTTCAGAAAACAAAGTGCAGTAGGAAACAATTGCCGCACATTTCAAAGTGCAACATATTTCAATAATTCCAAAATCTGAATGTTGAACAAGAATTCATTTTATTGACAAAGCTTTATTGAGTGGCACAGGTGGTGTGTTCGGTGCAAAATGAATCGGAAAAAAATTCACGAATTCGGTACCAAAAAAACAAAATCTGAGAGAAAAAAAAAATCACACCTCTAACCAAGAAATAGGGAGAAATATATTACACAAAAGAAAATTCATAAGGTGAAATTATACTCCCGACATCATGACGTTAATTAACTCCTGAGCCAGACCCCAGTCCCTACACGCCCTGCCTTGGCCCTTATCTGTCTCACCACACTTCAAATATTTCTCATCTTTGACGAAAACTTCAGTATTTACCTCTTCATTTCCTCTAAAATAAATATATGTATAAACTATGTAAAATGTGCTTTGTTTCCTCCTTTTATCTATTTCATTTATATTCCAGCGAATGGAAAAGAGGATTATTCATTGAATCTTTCCAAAATTAATGGCACTGAATAACAAACAACAGTATCAACACGAGTCTTTGTAAAGCAGCAACTGAAAATGGATCATATTGTGGCAGTCTCGTGTGACACATATGCAGATAATGAGATGATAATAACGTTGGCTGTCCCTCAGAATCACACGCTGGACTCTCTCTCTCTCTCTCTCTCTCTCTCTCTCTCTCTCTCTCTCTCTCTCTCTCTCTCTATATATATATATATATATATATATATATATATATATATATATATATATATATATATATATATATATATATATATATCTGTCTATCTATATTTTTCTCATTCTTTGTTTCTTCCTCTATACGTTACATGCAGCAAAAACTTAATGTTTACTTCTCCCTCCACTCTTTTTTCCCTCTTCTTCTCTATTGCCTTCTTCTGCACTCCTTTGTACTTCAGCTACTCGACATCCATTACTGTCCGCTCCTATTTTTCCCTTTTCTTCCTTTTCTCTTCAATCACCCTTCCCCTCGTTCTCAGTCTTTCTTGTATTCTTCTTTATTCTATCTTTTCCCTGCTCTCAGTTACTAGCACTGGTTCCACTGTGTGTGTGTGTGTGTGTGTGTGTGTGTGTGTGTGTGTGTGTGTGTGTGTGTGTGTGTGTGTGTGTGTGTGTGTGTGTGTGTGTGTGTGTGTGTGTGTGTGTGTGTGTGTGTGTGTGTGTGTGTGTGTGTGTGTCGCGCGCAAGTGCTGTTCTTTTGTTCTGCAATATTTTTTAGCAGATTTTTCTTCCCCACGCTACTTTTCCCAGCTACTAAATGCTCCCTACCTATGTCTAAGCAAAACACGAGTCTCAAGCAAGTCTCTCTTCATTCGTTGCAGTTTCGTAGCCTCCTTGCAGCGTTCCCCCTCTAATGGAGTCTTATCTTTGGGCCTTTCAGTGCTTCATCTCATCCCTCCGCCTCTTATGCCTCAGGGGGACGAGCGCTCGGTTCTTCCTTACGGTTCACTGACCTCGCTGCTGCACTCACGGCTCACGCTGCCTCTGGCTCAACACCGCCTCGCATGCAGAAAACGAGAGAAAAAAAGTAACTTCCACATTTTAAAAAGGTAGCGAAATTTTCAGGTAAAAATCTTCAGGGGGAAATTATATATTGATAGTAGATATTTAGTAGTCTTGTTTGTGTTTCCTTGTTGGTTTGTTTTCTAAGTTTACTGGAATGTGTGGGTAAACAAGTCTGCGCCGGAAGGTTTGTGCTGATATACAGATGGCCAAGTACACACACACACACACACACACACACAGACACACACACAAGAACATTTAGTTACAATTCACGGCTCTATGAATTTTAATGCTTTAGCAAATCATGAGCAATCAGAACATCAACATTAAGTGATTCAGACTGCAAGGCGGCGCTACAGGTCATAAATCTAATGTACTGAGAAGAAACGGGACTCTAAGATAATTCAGAACTTCACCAGTAATTAATAAATAACAAATAAACTATCAGTGACAAGTGAAGCTAGGAAATAACACTCGAGGAAATTGAAACACACTTGCTAAATAACTTGCAAGATGTATTCCATTTTCTACTTGCAAGAATATTTTTGTGTGATTATATATATATTTTTTTCTTTTACGAAAGAAAAATAAATTAAGTAATTACTACCTGCACCAACACCTAGCTCATATTTCCTTCTCCCTTCCTTCCTTCCTCACATTATCCCTTCCTCTCTCTCTCTCTCTCTCTCTCTCTCTCTCTCTCTCTCTCTCTCTCTCTCTCTCTCTCTCTCTCTCTCTCTCTCTCTCTCTCTCGCGAAATATTACGTTTTCGTCAGAAAACAGCTAGTAATGAATATCGGAGATTAAAATGGTTTACCACGTACAGCCTCACCACACCCATCAATACGTATAAACACAAACACACACACACGTACGCGCACAAACACACACACACACACACACACACACACACACACACACACACACACACACACACACACACACACACACACGACAAAAGCGACGTTCATGATAAAGGAAAATCTTTTAGTGGAAGCAGGAAGAAATGTGGTCAGCAAAATTCAACAATCTCCAGCAAATTTTCCTCACTGTTGTCGCTCTCCGAATTCACTCCTCTCAGAATTTTTGAAATAGCTAAATACGGAATGAGTGAAAATTTTACTGCCGACTTTAAATGAGGAAGTAACAATTTCTCTCCATTTTTTTTACATTTAATTATCCTAAATGCATTGTTTCTCTTCTCAGTCTATCCGCCTTGCAGCTGCTGGCGCATCGTGTCAGGACGGGGGACAACGTTATACTTCAGTGAATGGACTTTTCAAGATACACACCATTACTCCACTGCGAACGCTGAGAAGAAAAAAAAAAAGAGACTAGAAAACGCAGGAAAAATGCTTTTAAAGTGTTCCTTAAGACTAGACGCTATCATCTGGACAGACACGTACTCCTCCTTTACTTTACTTTGATCCTAAGCTTGCAATTGGCCGATTCCGTATTTTTCTTGAGATTTTCCACCACAAGAACTCCAATTGATTACCTGGTCGTCCCGTGAGTGCTCTCCGCCTGATAGTCACAGTCGGAGGCACCAGGAGGGGTCGTCGTCCCACCTTTCCCGCCGAGCCCACGTAATTTATCGCCCCAAAAACTCTGAACCGCTGCACTTTTCCCTGACCCAATAAAGAGTTGAGTTTGTGTCCACTGCTGAAGCAAATCTTGTTTCTCCCATTCGAGTGGTCCAGGGTGGCCGCTCCACGTGCCGCCTGCAATCTGGCTTCTCTAGGTGTTCTCTGCAGCATTTTTGTTATTATTGTTCTCCTTGTGATAGGGTAGGCACTGTCTGACTATACTCTCCATGACAAGCCTGCAAAATACTGTCGCTGTATTCTCACGTGTCTAAAAAGGCAACTTAAAGGGCAAAGAGCAAGTGGACTCTCTTCTCGCTATCTATATCACTAGAATGAGACAGGGCGTGACGTCTTGTCTCCGCTGCTCCTCTTCAAACGGGAGGTCAGCCTGATATATAGATAATATTGTGATGCTGCAGCAAAACCAGCAAATTTTTCATATACTCTTAGCAGGTTGACTTGTCATTTCTATAAGGATAACAGAGACAACAGAGACAAGACCCATTACAGCAGTGAAATTATGCAAAAGGAAATCCTGCTCTCTCTCTCTCTCTCTCTCTCTCTCTCTCTCTCTCTCTCTCTCTCTCTCTCTCTCTCTCTCTCTCTCTCTCTCTCTCTCTCTCTCTCTCTCTCTCACGAAAGTTATGCCTTATTTTTATCTCATTATGTACACTACATCATAAACTTACTTAGAACATAATCTATGCGGCGCAATCTTTAGCATGGCAGTATTCTTGATTACCATTTATTTTTACCTGGTCTACTTATATTTTTCTCTATAGCATGTACACTTCTATAGCAGTTCAACCCGACACTGGATAACACACTAACCAACTTATTTGTCTTCCAAGATGCACAGAAAACCATCCCACCCAGACAGAGATAATGGTTCCCTTCACTTCACTATCCTTCACTTGACTTTAGTTTGCTTTACTCCAATTTCATTCCACTTTCGCTCCATTTTCACTCCACTCCATTTCCACATCATTTCCACCCCATCCCGCCGGAGCGTCCACACGACACCCTTCGCTTTCCAAACACTCTCTGCAGGATTGATTGGCCTCGCTACACCCGTTGGCTTCGTGGGCATTCTCTTGATCAGCCCGATATGCCACCGCGACCTCAGCAATCTGTCCGTCGTGATGCTGCAGGAGTTACGGTGCAAGGACAGCGGAGGTAACGGACTATAATTTGCCCTCATGAAGAAATCCTTAACGTACCATACACAAGCAGTGGAGAGTTGAGAGAGTCTAGTTTACCTACATGACAAAAATCGTCAATTTGATGCGTGATGGCTGTAAAGCTGTGTTATAATTCTATGCATACGTTTCTAACAACGAAAGCATTAACATACGTTATAACAAAGCGACGCTTTGATGCATAATGGATTTGAACTGAGGTAATGTATGAGAATATACCCTAAACCAATATGTTATTCATGAATGTAATTAGCATCTAGATGTAAACCGATGATGTGAGAAGATATATCTCAGGAAATATATATTATTACAGGATATGATCTATTTGATAAAAGAGTAAAATGAGTAAAAACGACGATGGTGTCAAAGTGGAAGCTTTGATGAGAGACCAATGAAAAATATTAGAATAATCAAACACTTAAAATGTAAAATGAATATTTGTGAACAATCTGTATTAGGTAATATGCATCAACAATCCTCAATAATCCCTATCTTGTGATGAAGAAGGGCAGCCAGGAACAAATAATCTAGAACGATACAACTCTTCTATTCTGATTTACGGAATCAAAGGGTTTTCTTTTTCTATTATTTTCTATCAATACAATAATGAACTCCCTTTTGGCACGTATATTTAGTCTGTGCACATCAAAGGAAGAGTATTAAATGAGATTACCCCAAAAGTTCGCCCATCTCGAAGGTTACATGCAGCAGGCTGGTGGGTCCCCCCACTACCGCAGCGCATTTCAAAGGAACCACAGTGTGTCATTACTGTCCTGGCATAAAGGAACTCGGAATCTCATTAAGACTCTTCCTACGCGGTGGCCGCAAAATTAAATGGTGGCGAACATCAGGTCACACCGATTCGTAAGTGAGACAGGCAGCAAAGATTTAAAACATTTCGAAAACTTTTTACACCCATATCAACAAATACAAATAACAAATATTCATCACTTAGGGTGAATGATAATTAACACCTTTTAACAACACGTGATCAGTTAGGCAAAGCTCCATTCATTAAAGCCATTCTGTCCCTTCTGTTGGCCACCAGAGTGCTGCTAATCATGAACTGTTCCGTGCAATTAAACACGGTGGAAAGAGAGCGTTCATGACATTTCTATCCCATTGCATCACTTCTCTCCATAAAACCTTTCTAATACACAGCCATTAGCCCTCTCATTTCAAGCGACTGCAGATAAAATACATTAACGTCTATTCCTTCCCCATTCACTTGGCTTATCCTTTACTTCCCTCTGCACCCACCGCTTCCTTCACTGACCCTCTCATGTAACTGGGAACGGACAGGCACCAGGTGTGCCTCCGCCTCGCAGGTGTTGTCCTCCACAAGTAAAACGGACGCTTTTAGGCTTAACGCTGAGACACAAGGTCTATGCACAGAGAAGACTATCGTGTAGGAGTCTGTTGGAATAATCAGAGAGTAATCGCCTCTTGTCTGCGAGGGTCAGGGTCGAGAGCGTGCATTAGGGCGAGTGGCCACTCCACTCTGAAGGTGCAGCCAAGCGGTGGTGCTGCCTGCGAACAGGAGGATGGCACACTTAGGGAGGCAATGCTCGCTATACTAGGAAAAGGATTAATCTTGTGCCGGAGTAGAGCACACTGTTACTATTCGAAATGTTGTGATTAATTAATTGCGAAGAATGATCTTAATGAAAATGTAGTATCATTCACACACAATATCTCTTGTGACATTAATGACAAAGCCCTTCACTTAATGACATATGAAAAAAGTAAGAGGCTTAACATGGATCCCTGACGCACACTAGCACTCTCTACTTTTTCACCATTTAATTTCACAGTAATTCTTACCCGGGCAATACAGTTCTGTCTGAAATAGTTCATCTAGTTTTCATATTAAAAAAAATTGGGTTTCTTTCGTGAATGTGTGTGTGTGTGTGTGTGTGTGTGTGTGTGTGTGTGTGTGTGTGTGTGTGTGTGTGTGTGTGTGTGTGTGTGTGTAGTTTTAATATTCGAAAACCAAATTGGGTTTCTTTCTTGAGTGTGTGTGTGTGTGTGTGTGTGTGTGTGTGTGTGTGTGTGTGTGTGTGTGTGTGTGTGTCTAAAATTTTAATAGTCGAAAACCATATTGTGTTTCCTTCGTGACCATGTATGTGTGTGTGTGTGTGTGTGTGTGTGTGTGTGTGTGTGTGTGTGTGTGTGTGTGTGTGTGTGTGTGTGTGTGTGTGTGTGTGTGTGTGTGTGTGTGTGTGTGTGTGTGTGTGTGTGTGTGTGTGTGTGTGTGTGTGTGACTTTAGTGTTGCTTTATTATTTATGTGTGCTGCCTTATGAGAAAGACAGGCAGAATAGTGACATGGGTGAACTAGTTTACAGAGCGATATATTCTTGCTACGGCTTTATATACTCATTATCTTTAACGGGAAGGCGTGTCTGTCTGCGTTTGGTAAGAGCAGCACGGTTGGCTTCACTGAAAATCACATCTAGGTATATTAAAGTTTTTGTGCAGGATAATTGAATCTCCAGTTCTGCATATTCTGATGTTTATAGAAATTAGGTTGACTCATTTCCTACAGAGCTAAGCCTCGCCTGGGAGCCGCATTACCGGGATCTCTCCTCGAGGACCGACCTGAGAGAGAGACGCTTATAAACGAGTGTCAACAAACCATTAAAATTTTGTTAGTTTTTCGCCTTTCCACATGACTTCGTACTGTATGATGTGAGATAAAATTACAGAACTGTCACATTGCTATTCATCTCTGCCAAAAGTAACAGAAAGAATTATTTGAATTACATGAACAAAACATTACAGTGGCATAACTAAACACTCCATAAACACCTTGCTACCTCAAATACTATAATTTTCTTGATTTACTGTTGTACGTTCGTGGTGTGATATTTTCCTTACGTGTCTTCACAGTAATTATTAATATTGAAAGTATTTCTGTCAAAAGTAGCATTTAGTACATTAAGCAAGTCCAGCACCATAAAGCTGATTACGAGATATAAGCTTAAGTCCCTCTGGTGAAATGTATAGCTCCGTCCACTAACTCATCTCTGAAATGTTAGAAATTGTCTTTCCACACACGAGCCCAGGATTTTCAGGACACGATAGGTAATGGTTGTTGACCGTGCGACCTTTCTGAGGGAAAGATCAAGTGGAATGGCCAATTTCCAGCATCTCATATTTCTCGTGTGCCGCAGAAACAGCAGGCGATGCAGCATCGATACAGACTTTATTCTATTTATTTATTCATTAATTGTTTTGCTTCCATATATTACAGGGAAGCCCTATGCGGATTTTTTATCTTTTTTATGTAGGAGTGGCACCTATAATATAAAAAGGGTCATTGAGTTGCTGGTCCCCGAACAGTCAAAAGCGGTAGTCAAAAACTACAGGATTCGTTTTTTAATAAATCATACGATGAAGAAAATACAAAGGTAGGCAGGGAGTTCTAGAATTTGTCAGAGAAAAGAATGAATGATTGAGAATACTGGATAACCCTTGTATTAGAGAGGTGGACAGAATATGGGATGAGATGAAAAAGAAAGTCTTGTGCAACGAGGCGACGAAATGGAGCAGGCATGCTTCCTAGATCTTTGCCAATAAATATAAAGTCAACCTGATTTATCCCAACCGAAACCCTATTAATCCAATGCCTTACCTCAGGAAGGTTCACGCCGCAACGGGCATATGTACAGCAGTGGAGGGAACGTGTGTGTCCCTGCTTTCTCCGGATAATCGAGGCGTAGATATCTATTGATATATAAATTCATGCTGGAATGAGTTATTTCTGTCAATACTAACACAAAAACACAGTAAATATTTTTCAAGCAACTCCCGCGAAAAAATAGTTGACTGCGTCAGTAATATAAAACAATTAACAAGAAATAATAAAGCAAAACAACTAATTTTCCAAGACATGATTTTCGCAAAACAAAAGCTTACGTTTTCTTTGGCCTATGGATGAAAGTATTGTACTAGATATCATATATAAACTGACTGATTTGTAAGCTTCCTTTTGAAGACAGTGTAGTTAAGCTCACAAGCTTTTTTACTTTCACTTTGTTATACATTTTAAAACAACCCTGGTGCGTCAACACAAGCTGGTGCCCGCGAGAAAGACAAGTAGGTCACACCACTGAGCGACTTATTTTGCAGTGAACGAAGCACTCTGAACGAAGCGCTATTTCTCGTGTTATTTTGGTATTAAAGTCAGATTAAGCCATTTTCAGCACTTTCTGCAGCACAAGTGCGGTGTATTCTCGAAAAAGGAATCGGATATTTAGGAATTAGATAGGACTGACGGAAATGTGTATTTTGAAAGCCGCCAAACTCTGATCGACGAGGATTTTTCTTACTTGGTATGACAGTAAAAATCTTAACTTTTCAAACTCAGAATTTTCTCTGAGGATTCCAAAAGAAGTTCAAACGACTTCAAGTTGAATTAATTTTCCCGTAATTTAAAGTTTTAAATGAGTAAGACTTTCTCTTCTTTTTATTCCACGTTACCGGAAGAGTGTCGGTGTGTGAGGAACTGGAGAGGGGAGGTGGAGGCAAAGAGTGTGTTGGGAGAGAAAAGGTAGAAGGATAGAGTGTGCTCGGGAGAGACTTTGGTGAGCTTGCAGGTGAGAGGAGGAGGTAGAGGGGAGAGAACAAGAAAGACAACAAGGTAGCTGAAGGGAGAGGAAAGAGACGAGGATGATGACAGGAACAACCAGAGAGATGTGATGATAAAAGAGTAAAAATGGAAAGAGTGTGAATCTAGCGCTCTATTAAAACACGCGAGAGACAAAACCGAGATGTCAGTCACTACCTCCTACTAACATTTCCATCACGATAAGAAGCCACAGTGAATTTATTACTCCCACACATAACGTTGGAAAGAAAAGGCAGATGGTTATATCGAAGAAAACAAGATCCCTTTGATGTAATTCAGTTCTGAACTGGAAACACATCACAAGGGCAATAGAAGAACACTCACACTTCACACCACACGCTTCACAGGCACGAAAACACTTACACGATAAAGCTACCACACTTACGTCACCAAATACGAACAGTAAAATATACATGTCCTATTGCTATAACATACTGGCTGCAGCGAGACCACTTACCCTTTTCCACTGCATCGCTTTCTGCTTGCAAGTTGACGAAAAGCTTTTTGAAGTCCAGTAATACAATAGTTTCCGAGTTTCCAGGATTGTCACTCCATCAAAAGGCAGGACATCAAATAACGCTGTGTTTGGCGGCGTAGGAAGCTTAGCACAGTGCGACGAGCTTTCCAGCACTTGGGAAGGAACGCTTGATTTATGTTTTCGCAATCATTCTAAAGTGTCTCGCCTCAATCCCCGGCTGTAAAGGTCGTAGTGTCCATCTCTACCGTAGCATGAAGAGGTGTGATGTGTAATATGTGCCAGTGTTTCTTTTTCATTCGCCTCTTGGATATGTATGCACCCACTCACCTTATCCATCCGTATTCTTTAGCCACTAAACAGCACCTCATTCTACTGAATCACGTTTTCTCTTTTCGCAGTTCATTATCACTTTTTCAGCCCACTTGTGAGGATATTTAGCCCACCAGCAAACAGTATTCATCTGATTCACTCAATCTGCTTCGTCCCTTCTTCATAATATTCCACTCTCTTCCCGCCCACTTCGACCCGCCTCTTCTTAACATTCATCCTTTCTTTCCGTATCGCCTCCATTCGCACCCTCTGTTCCCTAAGTAATGCATGAGCAAACCTTCATGCTTTTAATTTCCTTCTCCCTTTGAAGCACCTCCTTTCCGCACCAATGACACTCACTTTTTATCATTATCTGTCTAGGAAAAGTCATCCTTCATGAATATTAAGATCCACTTTAAAGTACCAGCATATCATTAAGAGAATATTTAATGATTACTGAGAAATGAAAATCTCTTGACGATATAACATTACTTTCCTGAATACAGAGAAAGTAAGTAGGATGGAATGGAGCACTTGGAGACGTTGTGCTGATTTTCGCTCATAATGATTCCACGTACATATTATCATCATCATCATCATCCCATCATCTTCATCATCATCATCATCATCATCATCATCATTATCATCAAAGTCTCTGACATCGTTCTCTGTCTATTCCAATCAAGTCCGGCAAATCTTATCTCTAAGTCCTGTTCAGTTCTGTCCGCTTAGATGGCTACTCCTTTGAGAAACCATTTTATTGACCCAAAAAAGCTAATACGTGAGCAAAGGATGTGCACAGTAAGAGCCATATCAGATACCATCAAGCAAGGTTTCAAAAAAGATTGGCCAGCTTAGTTTTGAAAAAACATATTCATTCTCTCGAAAAAGACTTGAGCTGTTAGAAGGGGAAAACATGAAAGGAAAGAAGGTTTGCAGAATTTCCCGTTGAGGGAGTTAAAAGAGTGAGATATTAATCCACTCTCGTTAGAGGTGCCCAGAGACTTGAAAAACTTTATATATATATATATATATATATATATATATATATATATATATATATATATATATATATATATATATATATATATATATATACAGCGATGGAGATCAAGCATGAGATTCTGCAATTCTTTCACAAACCGATCGTTATCACCAAACACAACAAAAATGGTGATCTAAACAAAAAAAAAGGAGAGTATGCAGTAAAAAGTTAATAGATAGATAGAGTACAAAAAAATATAGATAGATAAATAAATAAAGGCCGTAAATAGGAAGAGATACAGTGGTGATCGTTCAATAATTAAATTTTCAACATATCACTCTCTTTGTATATAAATCCCTATTCTGTCCAACTCTCCAATGCAAGAGTTAACCAGTACTCTCAATTAATCCATGCATACCTTTCTCTGGTAAACTATGGAAATCTGCCTGCTTCTGTATTTCCAACTTCCTATGACTTGTCTTCATTTAAGTGAGAGGTTTCAAGACATTTATCCCTTTCTCTTGGCTAATTTTTTCGTACCTGTAATGGGACTGACATTTAAGTGGGCTATTTTTTCATTTCTTTGTTGCCTTTGGACGGCTTTCCCCTCTCACATAAAAAATAACCTTGATGTGTTGGGTGATTACTCTTAGACTTTATAAAAAGTCAATGGACGTAGTTATATATAGCTTCTCCTCAAATATTCACAATGCATTTTTCTTAGTAGAAATTATTCATAATAATGACAATATGAAAACGGAAAACATTTAGCTATGATTAATTTGGTGAAGAAATCTGGCTTTAAAACCAATCGTTATGCAATTCTAAAGGCTCTCAATCTTATTTTCACGCCAATACAATGATAGGGTACACTGAGCCATTGCAGAGTAACTAAATTCATCACTTTTTCTAACTGGTATGGGGCTAAAAAAAGCTGACTTATCCACACGTCAAAGCAGACAGACATCATTCATCACCAACGGAAAAAGGAAAGAAAAAAGAGAAAATGGTTTGAAGGGGAGATTATCTTAGCTCATATGATCAAATTTACCTTCCCATCATTTCTGAGATATGGTAAGCAGGATGAAATATACCTAATTTAGACCCTTCCTGAAACCGTCCAGACTGATCCCAAATACCCCTACCCGCCATCCATCATCCCTCTGATGTTGCTACCGAAACACTCCCTTCGATAAGAAAATTTCACGCTTGAGCAGCTTTGTCTGTTAGTGTACAGGGGGAGCTGCCTCTTCTATAAATCTATTAACGAACTAGAAGAAATGGACGGGATGTTTTCAGCAATATTTGAAATCCATCTACTGTTTGCTATACAATGCAAACAGTCGGTGTCAGTACTGCCGTAAGCCTTTCGATATCAAACTTTGGTGAGAAGAGAGACTACAGTATACAGCCAAAAGTTATAAGCAAACGTGATATATCATATAATCTTATTGACAGCGGATAGACGAACGCAACATTTCCTCGCCATCTTCTTCAGCGATGCACGATTGCTAAACATTGTTCTCCGCGTGAAGGGACCTTACCGTGATGTATTGGCACTTCTAAGATGTGAAACAATGTTCGAAAATGTAATTCAACAATCTGTCATCACATTTAACATTAATGTAAGGGAACTGCCACAGTGCGCTAAAGGCAAAACAAGCAGCACACAGTCATTACCAGTCACAAACTTAATTTACTGTTCGCAACGTAATCTAAAGACAGCATCCCTTTTTATTTTTTTTTTTTTTTTTTTTTTAGCAGATCGGAAGCCTCTCTCCACCTGCGACATGGCACTCATCTATGCTCACATCCAGTGAATCATGTTCGTATTGAAATTCTATATGATGAATCTCCTCCTTCATCAATAGGAGTATGTAAAACTGACTTCCCGAAGGCGAAACTTTAATCATATATGCCTCTGAAGCAATATCTAGTGTTGGTACATTACTTACACTCCTTCCATATGTTATTCATCTTCCTGCTCATCCCTTGTAATATCTCATCTCTCTTCTCTTTCATATTGCAATAGTTTCGTCAACTACAGACCTCTACGAGTATCCTTGTAGATATCATCAGTCTTTATAAGTGTGACACGAAGTCGATTAGATGACCATTGTTAGAATTTGTACCAATACATTATCTCAGCCGCACCAGATATGACGTTATCGATCCCATCTGCCACTCACATTAATCCATCATACTAGTCCCCTTGGTAGGCTTCATGATAAATACACATATGATAAAGAAAAGTAGACATACAGAGAAATACAAATAGACAGACAAAGAGGAAAAAATAACAAAAAAAATAATTGAAGTACGAGAGCTTTGATTAAACTATATGAAGCAAACACAATGACAACTGAAAGATGGGTACTCGGTCACCAGGATGCTGTCAGGGTGCTCTTGGGAAGCGATACGGGCTGGCAGTGCTCGGGGAAGGGAAACAAAAAGTATTGCTGAGAGCTTAAATTAACCTCAGGAAGAAAGAACAGGATGACAAGAAAACCATTTAGTTATCAGATAAAAAAAAAAAGAACGAAGCTGATCACTAACATCCGTCTTGAGGAGAAAAAAAGAAAAAACTATATTGTGGAGTTTCATAAGAGCCGGCGGGCCCTAAGAGCACAATAAAGTTTTTCCTCTTCTTTCTCTCGACATTGGAACTCGGAAACTGTCTAACCTTTTTTTCCTCTGTGCTGACTACGTATCTGTCTGTTCGTCTACACTTTTGCCTCTTTTTTGTTTATCGTCTAGAGAGAGAGAGAGAGAGAGAGAGAGAGAGAGAGACGGAGACAGAAAGACAGACAGACAGAAAATCAGACAGACAGAGAGACTGTACTCATTTCAAACTAATTTGAAATCGATTGATATATTAGTATAAATTTTTCTATCATTATAGGTGGTCTCATGTTCAGCAACATGACTATAAAGACTAAGGACGAGTGACTACATGTAGCAGCCTTTGGTATAGTGTGGAATTTTAGTTACTATGAAGTAAAACCACGTCTTTGTTCAATTTTAAATGGTGCACATGAATAGTTCCGAGACAAAATTGACTGGTCATTGATTGTTACTCCATATTACCAGATTTGCATCCAATATAGTATAGAAACAGCACAGGAAAGTTGAAACCTCTCTAACTTTCTCATCTCTCATGCCTTTTGACGTTCAGAGCAGGCTTTCATCTCTTCCGAAATTGTTTTTCACTTTTACATTTGTGTCTAACGTTACTGGGATAGTATTGTCTCGGAATAAAAGGTCAACTCGTTTCTCAGTCCTTTCTCACTTGGTCAACATCCATCGATTCGGGATTTCCTCTTTTATTCCCATCCTTCGCACGACTTTGTAGTGCTTTGAGTAAAACATTCTTTTGCAAGATCTTTCTCGAGGTTCTGAGGGACAATACACTTTAATGAATTGGTTTTATAAGATATGTACTTTTATATTTACTTTATGTGGTATTGAATAGTTTCTACAGCCTCTTCAGTGAATGGATATATATGCATGTGCAGAATATTTACCGAAAATAAATTGCAAAAGCGTCAGCAAAAGGAATGTTCGATATCTGGAGACTTTTACTCGAGAGCATCATCATTTCTACGATTATTTGTGTGCGTGTGTACGAGAGAGAGAGAGAGAGAGAGAGAGAGAGTGTGTGTGTGTGTGTGTGTGTGTGTGTGTGTGTGTGTGTGTGTGTGTGTGTGTGTGTGTGTGTGTGTGTGTGTGTCTATGTTAGGGGGAAGGGTGATAAGGAGGAGTGGAGAGGGCAGTGGGGGAAGGAAGGGCAAAGCTAAGATCACCGCGGCCAGGAAGCAATCAAAATAAAAGCCTCGACACCCAGACCTTCCTCCCATGGAGATTCTGTAACAGCGGAATGTCGCGACCTACAAAAAAAGAGAGAGAAAAAAAAAGAAAAGAAAAAACGCAATTATAAAAATGAGTGTGTACCTTGTGACACATTGGAATCTTGCTTTAAACACATTTTGTAAGTGGTATGAAGAAGTAACTTCTTGCAGTAAATCAATACCAATATCAAGAATGAGGGATATGTAGAGTTTTTTTTTTTTTTTTTTTTATTTATACCATGTGGGCTTTTCACGGGAATTTATGGGCTAAAGGGGATACTTTTTGGTACCCCCTATCTCAAAGCCCACCCGCTAGGAAACCGTTGCCCCGAGTGAGGAAGCCCAACCTACACTCGGACCGTGGAAAGGATTCGACTTGGAGACCACTCGGATCCCTAACAATTTCCTGACAAAAAGATTATTATTCCTGCGTGTCTTCAGATAGGAGCAATTTTTTTTTTTTTTATGTTAATTTGTTGATCACAGCAGTGCATGTGTGGTGTAGTGGTTCAATGGTTCAATTGAAACCTGAAATATGGGGAATACGATCATGAATGGATATGTCGGGCTTAATACTGGATGAGAACAACCCAAGTATCTTAGACATTTTTATGATGTTATTTCTTTACAGTGAGGCGTTTTGATGTAAAATGTCACAAAGAGCACAAAGACTCAACCTTCTTTGCTAAGCAATGGTTGGTGAGAGAACGTGGTGAGGTGAGCTTTATTTTTTTCGGCGACAACATTGCTTTCACTTTTTATGATAACAGATAGATAGAAAGTTAAACGCTAGTCGTTTATATGAAAGTCGTCTTTTATCGAATTACAAAATTCAATATTCTTGTATCATTGCCGCCATCAACAATTCAGTGGAGAGCCAATGAAAATAAAATATATAAAATTTTGCATGGCTATGTGAAATTCTTCTGCTGGCTGATGTTTCTCTCCTCATAAGTGTGAGAGAGCCACTTTACTCATTTATAAAATAAAACGTTTAGCTGCAGCTTGGTATTTTGGTCGCCTATTTCCATTTGACTTTTAAAATTTAGGTTGAAAACACAGTTCAGATATATTTTCTGTGAGCTTTTATGGTGACATGAAAGCAACGCGACCCGGCCTGTGCCTCGCCTCGGGGCGGCCCCAGGCAGCACCGACAACAGGTAACAATCCGGTACATTTTATTTAAGCCAGTAAATGGAAAGCGATCACTTTCTATTATATTGTGTGTTTCATTCCACTTCCTAAACAATGCCTCGAACAGTGAGGAAACTTTCACAAGCAACAACATACAAATAAGATGTGTGTAGAAGCTCACAAGCGTTAAAGGATTTTGCTCGTCGACAAGTCAGGCACCTTTCATGACACGAGCAGAATTACTAAGATGGTTGTGTGTGTGTGTGTGTGTGTGTGTGTGTGTGTGTGTGTGTGTGAGTGTGTGTCGACATTAACCTCTGATAATATCACTTGGGGTACACAAAAAGGAAGAAATCAGTAATTCTGTTCAATGGTATGAGAGATGCTTGACTTATCGACGACCACTCTCTCTCTCTCTCTCTCTCTCTCTCTCTCTCTCTCTCTCTCTCTCTCTATGTCCATGCTAAGTAACCACCACAGCTTTCCAACGTCACAATTCTGGAAGTTCTTCACACTGACTTCATTCTGCAGGATCATTTCACCACTTCGAACCAACACATCAGCCAGTAAACGTTGTAAATCCTCATAACACTAATACCAGAAAGAGAAGTAATAAAATGAAGAGCTGTCACTTTCTTTTCGATTCTTGTTGAACATCTTTCTCGAAACTTGGAAAACGTAACTTCATAGCAAAGCCACAGAGTCGAAAAGTTATTTGGACAGTCACTTGAAGCTTATACCGAAACTGACAACATGCTCAGATATCTGTACCCAGGAAATATTACATTGCAGAAAGGAGAAATATACGTAGGTGGTGACTTGGTATGTTTCTTTATCTGACTCTTTCACCTTCCCTTCTACCCATACTTACTTCCTGCGTCTCTCTCTCTCTCTCTCTCTCTCTCTCTCTCTCTCTCTCTCTCTCTCTCTCTCTCTCTCTCTCTCTCTCTCTCTCTCTCTCTCTCTCTCTCTCTCTCTCTCTCTCCGTTGTGCAATTAACTTACAAGATCTACACTTGTCTTCTCGAGCTACAACATTTATCTTCTGCGCAACCCGCAGGTTACATTTGTCGTAATAAACTAAGGTTCTCTGTCATATCGTGTTTAGGGTCTCGTGGCTCAGAGAGTTATTCCGCTGACTTACGAGTGGTAGTGGTGTATGTATTGTGTTGCCAGTAGTACGAGTAGACCTGTTTCTCTGGTGAAATTTCACTAAAGAAAACACGCGTAGTCCATTCCCTTGCGGTCGGGTCGTGGTTAAAGGCTCTGAATGTTCAAATTTTATCCCATCAGTTGACATGGATATTATGTGGTAACCTGGATGGTGGGTAAGCTCTGTGAAATGGTATTAGACATGTTTAATATCATACAGATGTGAGGACATATTTCAAGACGGATATCATGCCAGTCGCTGCGATATAATTCAAACCTTTGGCAATGAACGATCGTGATGGAAATAGGAAAACTTTCAAATACAATTAGAATTTTTTCTTTAATTTTTCTCCTTCTCTTTTCTTTTTTCCTCGTCTGTTTGTCACTTGCTCATGAAGGTTGAAGTTGCCAGTCTTAGGAGCTACAACTCTCAGGGGAGCAAACTTCTTTTTCCTGCTGCCAAACCTTGAAAGCCTCCACAAAGCAGAAAGTTTATAACTGTTGTTCAGCATTACAGATTCATGCGTGTGGCACCATTGTGCCTCTAGACGTAATGTTCGGTAAGTTTACGATGCGCCTCCAAACAGGGCGGCGAGTTGGTGCGAGCTATTATGGGTGGGAAACCCTTGGGTGCGGGGCTGCTGAAGCAATTATGGGGAAGGTTTCGATGTGTTCAGAAATATGTGAATTCATTTTTTATAGCTAAGAATTCTATCTTCCTTTACAGCGAGTGGAAAACTGTAATGACAATAGGCAATACTCAGGACCTTGGGCTCCTTTCTGAGCTTACTTGACGGAATACAAAGTTGGGAAAAGTTAGTCTCACGAGCCCAAAGAAAATCAGGAACAAGAACACAATGGACTTGGCACGCAGCTCATGTGTCCTCCACTCCTTGGACACTTTTCGTTTCTGAGTAAAAGTAAATGAACACCAGAATTTTCGAGAGGCAGCGGGTAGAATATGTAATGCTGATTATCAACTGAACACAAATGCTAATTATTTTCTTTTTCCAACTAAATTGAAATAGAAAATATGTTTTTTTTCGTTACTGAACACATGCAAAATGTATTAGTTTTTTTTACGGAATTCAGAATTTTTCAGTAGCGCATAGAAGAGTTGTATGCCAGATATTAACTAAACAAATACAAATTGTGTTCCTGTCATGACTAGCACAGAAATAAATTCAGGTTTTTTTCGTGACTGGACACATTGAAAATAAGCATTTTCTTCACGAAACAAAAA